>NC_084746.1:40199409-40204409 GCF_033978785.1 Entelurus aequoreus | reverse complement strand
CTTATTGAGTCTGTTTAGCTGATTGGAGAGTTCGCTTGCGCAGCAAGTGGGTCCATGACGAGGACTTCTGTTTTGTTTAATCAGCCGTTTTACTGCCGTGTTACAGACATCGTTTGGAAACAATAAAGGTATGTATATAAACATTTACAAAATATTTCTGTGTAAATATTAATTTTGCATTGAATATATCTGCGGCTTATTGTCCAGTGTGGCTAATATATGAAAAAGTATTTTTTTGCTTGAAATTTGGTGGGCGCGGCTTATATACAGGTGCGCTCTATAGTCCGAAAATACGGTAATTTTAGTTCTACACAATCAGTTTTGCCCTCCTTTTCTCTATTATTATTTATCACTTTCTTGTAGTCTACTTTTCTTATTTCATATCTATGTGATTGTATTTTGTCAATACAATTTTTCATTTTGTGCCACTTCTACACAAGTCCAACTTCGTCTTATGTTCTATGATTAGGAGCCCCCTCACTTCTGCAAACATATTATTATTACATTATTAATATTTGACATATTTTACACCTCTTCACGCAAAAATGATATCATTAGGACAATCATTGGTACTTTAATCTTTAATCTTAATCTTTAAAATAGTAACCGAGGTATTTGCTGACCTGCTTATCTGGAAAGCAGGTACCCAAGAAGACCCTCAAGTTCAGAAAACAAGATGTGTTGCCATGGAAACCCAAACAAAATCGAGACATCAAACAGCATGGGCGAAGGTGTGCCGGACAACATGTTGAGACCTCCTTTCTCAAAACCGAAGGCTAAGATCCTATTTTGGCACGGTAAAATAATAATAATAATGCTGCTCGGTGAGTATTTATTAGACATAAACACACTTCTTCACTAGACTTCCAGTGGAAATGTGATGTTTATATGCCCATTCAGCCCCCCCTGTCATTTTATGCAAATGTGCAATGGCCATGAACAGCTCAGCTCTCATGTACAATCCCTCCTTGATCAGCCTTAAATGCTTCCAGACATGACCGCCATGTTTGACAAGTTCCATTGAGTAGGACTCATTAATATTTGTATCCCCAATGACCTGTTTACTACCTTCTAAATACAGTTTCTAACAATACGAGAGACGTCTGGACATGCAATAACACCCTTTACCCTTGTGAATGCAGAGTAACGCTGCCTGAGGTTGAGCCAATCAGCGGCCATGATGCTGCACAGCCTGTTCTGATTGGTTGGATTTGAATAGTTTTAGTCCGTTTAGCCATTTTTGATGCTCATTTTTCAGTTCAGTTCCAGTTTATTTGGAACATGCATACGACACAAAGTCATGCATCACATATTTCCACTTGTTTCATTACAGCACGTCCGAAAAGGAGTAGGAAGAAGCGGAGCTTATTCAATCCCTTTTCATACCATAGCAGTTTTATCCCATTTCCTTGTTCTCTGTTACAGAACAGTGAATAGATTAATAATAAATATAGTAGGTAAACAAATATTAAGGGGGAAAAACGTTGTAGAATATTCCCCAAGAAAAAAGGGAAAAAAATCAGCGACATGTATTAGAAATGACCCTTAGCAGAATTGTATTTATGATCGTGAGAAGCCAAAATCGAAATTTAGTTCAAAAGGAGATGAATTATGCAGCCCGAGCCTCATTTATAAGTTACAAATACACATAATTAGATTATTACTACTATAAATTCCAGACTATAAGTCTCTACTTTTACCCTACACTTTGAACTCTGTGGCTTATAAAACGGTGCAGCTAATTTATGGATTTTTCTTCTCTGACGGCCATAATACAACAAAAACGCAAATACACTGAGAACGCGCGTTATTGTTTGTGCTATGGCGTTATCTTTTGGACGAGTTCCCTTACAGCAGGCGCTGCGGTGTCCTTCCATTTAGTGCGTTCCACTAAATGCAAGGGACAAATTATTAGCGTGAAACTCTGTGAATTACAGTTATTAGAGTTAAAACATTTTTTTTTTTTTTCGTACATTTATGGAAAATCGACAAAAAACTCCAAAAAAAAAGATTAACGTTCTTAAATAGCCTAATACTTTCTGCTGTTGAGTGACTAGGAAAAAAATTGGGTAACACTTTAGTATGGGGAACATATTCACCATTAATTAGTTGCTTATTAACATGCAAATTAGTAACATATTGGCTCTTAAATAGTCATTATTAAGTACTTATTAATGCCTTATTCTGCATGACCTTATTATATAACCAGTAAGCCATTAACTAAGAGTCTTCCCTCAATAACCTCAGAATTACTGTTTATTAGTAACCCTAACCTTAACCCTTATATGTTCCCCTAGTGTCCAAATAACTCTAAATTAAGTCTTTGTTACTTAGAATATGTTCCCCATACCAAAAATTGTAATAGAAAATTGTGTTTATTTTAATCTTGCATCCATGCCTTCATCTACTGCAGGGGTGTCCAAAGTGCGGCCCGGGGGCCATTTGCGGCCCGCAACTAATTGTTTACCGGCCCGCCACACATTCTGGAAATACTATTGTAAAAATAAAAAAGAACATTAAAAAAAGTGGAATGAGAAAAAGTTGCAATGATGACACAAAAGCTGCCATGCAGGCTGTTTTTTTTCCTCTTTTGTCTTTCTTCATTTTTGTTTTTTTGCCATTGCTCAAAAAAAAAAAAAAAAGACAAAAAATCCATGTTATAATGAATTCTTTTCAGGGCTCCAATTACTTCAAATATTTCACTTTAAAATGTTTTATGTGGTAAATATTGCATATATTGTGTAGTGGCCATATAAAAACATCAAAGTTTTCTTTGACAACAGCGCATAAAACAAACAAAATAATAGTTCCAGCATAAAATCGACAGATATATCTGAAGTTGATCTCGTAACTTAAGTGTTGAAAGTAGAAGAAAAACCTAATAAAAATGTATCACTTTATGAGTGGGGCACCTTTTGGATCCCAAATATATTTAGTGATTTTTTATTTATCTTTTCACTGTGATTACTCAAAAATATGAAATAATTAAAATCAATGGTATCCTGCATTATTGATCTTTTAGGGCTCTAATTACTAAATACTGCATATTTCAGTTTTACTATAAAAAAAACTAAGTTGTTTTTGACAGAAAAGCCATAAAACATTTTTTTAAATTTGTACTACTTTATATCAACTTGAAGTTGATATAGAGATTTACTGTAAGCGTTAAATAATTTAAAAAAATAATAATCTGACTTATTTTTAACATTTTAATGACTGAGACCCTTTATGGTCCCCGGGACCCCTAAAGGTAAAATAAATTTAAAAAAATGCATATATTTTGTTATGGTTTGAAAATTAAAAATATCAAAATGGCCCCCACATGCTTTAATTTTTCCGTGTGCGGCCCTCATTGGAAAAAGTTTGGACACCCCTGGTCTACTGCCTCATTCTTTTCAGTCTGCCCACCGCTGATTGCACAAACTGACATGACTCCACTAAACGCTTCAAGCTTCACAGGCTTTACTTCAAGCATCTTGTGATGACTTCTTTCTGCCGCCCGAGTGTTTTATTTATCGCGTGCAGACGTCTCCAAGGCCCACCAACACGGCGAGGAACGCCGCATGCTTACATTGGTGCACAAACAAGGGATGCAAGATGTTGGCCATGTTGCAAAGCTTGTTAGATATCAAAGTCACAAGGTAATGGAGGATTTACAGGGAATCTTACGTTCTTGGCCCCGGCGTTGATCAGCATGACGGCCAGCAGGATCAGAGGGAGCAGCCGCGTTCTTCCTCCCATGGCTTGTCAGATCAGAAGTGAGAGGAGCCTTAGGGAACATCGGATGCGGACGCTCTCAAGTCACCAATACTTTCACATTCATTGTGAGAGTCACTGAGCAACTTGACCCTGACGAAGGGGAGGCGCCCAAACATCCTCCTCCTCATCCTCACTTCAGCTGCAGCGGATTAGATTGCATTTGGTCGGACATCATCCCGCCAAGATTGACTTGAAGGTAAGTCGTCCAAGTGTGCGCCATGGACCTTATAGAGAATAATTACATGTTTTACTTCCTGGAAGGGTTATTTGGCGTCTTCATTCCGTGTTTGCATTGAGGTGGCGCCACCTGTTCACCCGTCAGCCAAGATGTCACCTGCTGCCCTCAGGTGAGCACCAGACTGTGTTTCAGCTACTAATTCAAACATGTCATTCAAACCTGCTTCATTGAACATGTTTACTTTATTTGGTTCGCCTTTTCTTCCTCAATGCTTCAATGGTGGCGCCTCTGCACTTTTTCACCATAGGACACCTTTTTTTTTTCCCACTTTCTGTTCCGCTTAAATCAGTGGTCGTCAAACGTCCCACCTCAGAAAACACTTGGCTCTCCAAGGACCACCATAACATTAAATACAGTAGGGTAGTAGACCTAAGTATTCATTAAGTACCACCATAATGACAACATTAAAATACAATAATGTAGTAGACCCAAGTATTCATTAATTACCACCATAATGACAACATTAATTATAGTAGTGTAGTAGACCTAAGTATTCATTAATTACCACCATAATGACAACATTAAAATACAGTAGTGTAGTAGACCTAATATTCATTAAGTACCACCATAATGACAACATTAATTACAGTAGTGTAGTAGACCTAAGTATTCATTAAGTACCACCATAATGACGACATTAAATACAGTAGTGTAGTAGACCTAAGTATTCATTAAGTACCACCATAATGACGACATTAAATACAGTAGTGTAGTAGACCTAATTATTCATTAAGTACCACCATAATGAGAACATTAAAAAGGAGTAGTGTAGTAGACCTAAGTATTCATTAAGGAACCACCATAATTACAACATTAATTACAGTAGTGTAGCAGACCTAAGTATTCATTAAGTACCACCATAATGACAACATTAAAATGCAGTAGTGTAGTAGACCTAAGTATTCATAAAGTACCACCATAATTACAACATTAATTACAGTAGTGTAGTAGACCTAAGTATTCATTAAGTACCATCATAATGACAGCGTTAAATACAGTAGTG
>NC_084746.1:40119409-40194409 GCF_033978785.1 Entelurus aequoreus | reverse complement strand
GACCTGTTTAAGAAAACAATGGTTGAAGTGGATCATTTTTATAGAAAAAAACATGAATGATACTTATTTTTGGTAAAGAAACACATTTTAAATGCCTGTAGAGGTAAAAAAAAATTTTTTATTTCTCTATGTCTATTATGCCTATTATGTTTTGTTTTATTATTATTATTCTTTTATTTATTCATACACAAATTGCAAGTCCTCCCCCCCATTTTTAAGTTTAGATACCTATATTTTTTTCAACGAAGTCTATGTACATTTGTTCCTTAAACAAATTCTAATAAATATTAAGTTTCAAAAAAGAAAAAGAGAGGACCTAAAATGGAACCTTGAGGGACACCCCTCGTGTAACTAAAGTAGTACAACAAATGACTACTGACTTCATCTGAAGTAAACAAGCTACAGCAACACCTTACTTACTGTACATAAATCACATTACGAAGAAATAAAAAAAGTAACTTCCAAAAAGGAGAGGACTTAAAGGGGAACTGCACTTTTTTGGGGAATTTTGCCTATCGCTCACATTCTTTATGAAAGACATGACGACGGATGTTTGTTTTGTTGTTTATGCACTCTAACTCGTAAATAAACATAAATCAAAGTCTGCTTACAGTGGAACCAATGGAAGGTCCTCTACTCTGCCCATAAAACCCAATTAAAAAACATCCAAAAACAGCCAAAAATACTCCATTTGCATTTCAAGACCTGAACATTAACCAAGTGTTAGTGATATTGTTATTATAAGCGCTAACGCAGACAAACTATTTATAGCGGCGACGTGATCACTTCCTGTGTGCCAATGTTGACATGATCAGCTGCTTCATTGTTTCCTTGCTCGTCAAACTTTATTCTAGATCATAAATAAAGCTTCTCACCAGGATAGTAGAAGAATAAAGACGCATTGCGACAAGTTGGTAAACTTTGACAGCCCATTTAGACCCGGGAATGGCGAGAACGACATAAAACGGCGCTTACACCCCGCGAGGAATATAAGTCATTCTTCATCTAAATAATCAATCAATCAATCAATGTTTATTTATATAGCCCTAAATCACAAAAGTCTCAAAGGGCTGCACAAGCCACAACGACATCCTCGGCACAGAGCCCACACAAGGGACGTCGATGTGAATGACAATGAGAAACCTTGGGGAGGATCGCATATGTGGGTAACCCCCCCTCTAAGTACAATCCCTAGTGGATCCAACATAACAGTGAGAGTCCAGTCCATAGTGGGGCCAGCAGGAGACCATCCCGAGCGGAGACAGGTCAGTAGCGCAGAGACGGCGAGCGGTCCACCCCGGGTCTCAGCTCTGGACAGCCAGCACCTCATCCATGGTCACCGGAACCGGAATAACCCAGCGAGGGGGCAGAGGAGAAAAGAAAACGGCAGATCAACTGGTCTAAAAAGGGGGTCTATTTAAAGGCAAGAGTATACAAATGAGTTTTAAGATGGGACTTAAATGCTTCTACTGAGGTAGCATCTCTAAATTTTACCGGAAGGGCATTCCAGAGTACTGGAGCCCGAACAGAAAACGCTCTGTAGCCCGCAGACTTTTTTTGGGCTCTTGGAATCACTAATAAGCCGGAGTTCTTTGAACGCAGATTTCTTGCCGGGACATATGGTACAATACAGTCAGCAAGATAGGCAGGAGCTAGACCGTGTAGTATTTTATACGTAAGTAGTAAAACCTTAAAGTCACATCTTAAGTGCACAGGAAGCCAGTGCAGGTGAGCCAGTATAGGCGTAATATGATCAAACTTTCTTGTTCTTGTCAAGAGTCTAGCAGCCGCATTTTGTACCAACTGTAATCTTTTAATGCTAGACATAGGGAGACCCGAAAATAATACGTTACAGTAATCGAGACGAGACGTAACGAACGCATGAATAATGATCTCAGCGTCGCTAGTGGACAAGATGGAACGAATTTTTGCGATATTACTGAGATGAAAGAAGGCCGTTTTAGTAACACTCTTAATGTGTGACTCAAACGAGAGAGTTGGGTCGAAAATAATACCCAGATTCTTTACCGAGTCGGCTTGTGTAATTGTTTGGTTGTCAAATGTTAAGGTGGTATTATTAAATAGATGTCGGTGTTGAGCAGGACCGATAATCAGCATTTCCGTTTTCTTAGCGCTGAGTTGCAAAAAGTTAGCAGACATCCATTGTTTAATTTCATTAAGACACGCCTCCAGCTGACTACAATGCGGCGTGTTGGTCAGCTTTAGGGTTATGTAGAGTTGAGTGTCATCAGCATAACAGTGAAAGCTAACACCGTATTTGCATAATAATGATAATAAATGATAAATAATAAATAAATGATAAATAGTGATATGAATATCCCAGCAGTTGGCATCCTAATGACAGCAGACATTGTACAGTAAGTGATGTTATATTATGTTTGTTGGCTCTCATGAAATCTGCAGTGAGTAATAATCAGTGATGAAGAAAAAAGAGCGAATGTCGTGATGCGTTTTTTAAATTAATGCGCCGCATATGCTTAAAATGATCAAAATACGTAAATATTAAATGTTATTATAAATGTTACTACATGACATATATACTTACATCATGTATATATTACATGTTATTATGAATGTTACTACATTACATATATACTTACATCATATATAAATTACATGTTATTATGAATGTTACTACATTACATATATACTTACATCATATATACATTACATGTTATTATGAATGTTACTACATTACATATATACTTACATCATGTATATATTACATGTTATTATGAATGTTACTACATTACATCATGTATATGTTATATCATGTATATATTACATGTTATGAATGTTACTACATTACATATATACTTACATCATGTATATATTACATGTTATTATGAATGTTACTACATTACATACTGTATATACTTACAGCATGTATATATTACATTTTATTATAAATGTTACTACATTACATGTATACTTACATCATGTATATATTACATGTTATTATGAATGTTACTACATTACGTGTATACTTACATCATGTATATATTAAATGTTATTACGAATAATACTATATTACGTATATACCTACATCATGTATATATTATTATAGAGGTTTATTTGAAATAGGGACAGATACAAAAACATAGACATCTGAAACAGTTATCCGATGCATGCATCACAGTGTTTGTAGCCAAAGCTAATTTACAACACTTGTCCCCTTGTCCTTGTTATTATGAATGTTACTACATTACATATATATACTTACATCATGTATATATTACATGTTATTATGAATGTTACTACATTACATATATACTTACATCATGTATATATTACATGTTATTATGAATGTTACTACATTACATATATATACTTACATCATGTATATATTACATGTTATTATGAATGTTACTACATTACATATAGACTTACATCATGTAAATATTACATGTTATTATAAATGTTGCTACATTACATATATATACTTACATCATGTATATATTACATGTTATTATGAATGTTACTACATTACGTATATACTTACATCATGTGTATATTAAATGTTATTATGAATGTTACTACATTACGTATATACTTACATCATGTACATATTACATGTTATTATGAATGTTACTACATTACATATATACTTACATCATGTATATATTATATGTTATTATAAATGTACTACATTACATATATACTTACATCATGTATATACTACATGTTATATCACACTGTGAACGATAGGCAAAATTCCCAAAAGAAGTGCAGTTCCCCTTTAAAGGGGCGCCTTGAGGAACGCCTCAGTTTTGTAAATCCCAGGTTAGGATCCCAGTGTTCTGTGTTTGCTAGCAAGGTAAAATGTCAACGAAGAATCTACCATTATGTTTTCAGTGGCCCAGGTTCCTCCGTACAACAGGAGCAACTTTTTTGTTTTTAGGAATTTTCTGCAAAAATGTTTGTCTCCCAAGTCTGGAACTGAATTTCGGGGCCGGATTTGGCCCCCGGGCCACCAGTGGAATATCCGTCATGCTAATATACCGTGTCCACTGTATGTCCGGCGGAGTTCCAGTTTCTTGTGTATAAAGTGATTGTAAATATTTGCTGCTGCAGGGGATAACATGTCTGTGTTTGTCAGAGCGGCAACAAGTCTGCATCCGGAGGTGCAAAGCGACTCGTCGGCAGCCTCGTAAAAGTATTTGGAGAATGATAGCGCTTATACAGTTCTCTCGCCAAGGTCAGAGCTTTATCTGGCCTTGTCCATTTGGGAACACTTTGCTACACGTCGGCTTTCCCAAGGGAAAATCTTGCCTTCACACTCAAGATGTGGTCACACAAGACATGGCAGATGTGGCCCACACAGTGTGACGTCCCTGCAGATACAAGACTGACTCCTTTCCAGCTTCTGCGCACGCACACGAATGACACCCTATTAGGTTCTTGTTGACTTTATCTTTGCTTTTTCAGGGTAAAGTTGAAGGTCCATGTGAAGGGAGAGACTGCTCTGTGTGTAAATGTCTTCCGGCCAAAGGTGCACGGGTAGGAAGTCTCTCACTCCTCAATACTGTAACCCAAGGGTTCTCCGTTTTTTTTACACCAAGTATGTTGCTTTGCAAGTAAAACCGTTTTGGTTGCACATGCAGTAGTACCTCAATCTAGGAGTTTTAAGAGGTCTTCACTCAAAATATTTGCATCCCAAATAGTGCTGGGCGATATGGCCTTTTATTAATATCTCAATATTTTTAGGCCATGTGCCTTAGCCTTGAATGAACACTTGATGCATATAATCACAGCAGTATGATGATTCTATGTGTCTACATTCAAACATTCTTGTTCATACTGCATTAATATTCTCTAATTTTAAACATGCAGAGAGGGAAATCACAACGAAGTCGATTTACCAAAACTGTATTTATTAAACAGTTATGAAGCAGTGGCACAAACATTCATGTCATTTCAAAACAGAAAGTGCAAGATTGTCAGAGACATTTTAAAACAAGCTATGAGTGCACTTTTGTGCATGATGTCACTAAGATGACATATCAAAACAACACTAAATTAAAGTGCACTTTTTGTACAGAACGCCACTATTTTTTTAAATGGTCTAAATTCTAACTATTTTCTATATTCACCCTTTTAATGATGTCACAATTACGATTTTCTTATTTTACCAACAACTAAAAGCGGTGACATTATATGACTACAAGGCCTTCACAATTAAAAATAAAACATTACATGTTTGGTGTTTTTGTTTAGGACTGAAGTTTATTGAGAAATTTCAATCAATTAATCAATCAATCCATTTTATGCCCCTCTAAAACGTGTCGTTTGATAATCAAAATCAAACGTCCCCAGAGGGTTAAAGACTGAAATTGGCTCACCAACACAATCTTGATTAGTACCACAAAAAGCCTCGGATAGGATCTTGTTTTTATTGAAAGACAGATCTCTCTCTGCGTACCCCAACATTATAATAGTGGTGCTAAAGTTGACCAATCATTGCTGTAATCAATCTGTAAATATGATGGACTGTAATAATTAACAATAACTAAAGCCTATGTGAGACTATATGATCTTTGGCACCCTCTGCTGGGGGCTTTAGGCAATGTCACTACACCGTTTGCATTTTAATCATGGTGATCCAATACTGCACAAAAAGAGAAATTAGATGTCTCTTTCTGCATTTTTATCCCCACTAGTTTGAAATTCTTGTTGACCCCTCATGGAAGTACAATTTGTGCAGGGGACACCAGGAAAACAAGGCAGGCGAGGAGCTCGGGGACCATCTGGGCCGTTGGGTAGTGAAGGGCCCCTTGGAGAGAAAGGCAAGCTGGGAACACAGGGGTCACCAGGCCCAGAAGGACCCAAAGGAGACCAGGTAATCTCTTGTGAATCCATATGTGCAGGACTAGAACAGATAATAAATAAATGTCATTTTAATTTGAGCATAAAGCTTGATTGAGGAACTTAGTTGGTTCTTAATTATGATTCGTATTGTCAATCAATGTAAACATGAATCATTGGTTCTAGCATCGACAAAAGTCCCTATTTCAGTCAAAAATTTCACACTTTGAAGACACTATAATGTACATACAGTATATTGGGGTTGTGCAGTATACCGCTACTAATAAAGTACCGTGGTACTAATGAATTGAAATAAAGGTACTATGCTGCCTTTGAATATTATCATTATCATATCATTGACTGTAATGATACAAAGTACAAGAGTCATATCTAGTCGATACTACAAAAATTACATTGATATTTTTTATTATCACAAAATCTTTTGTTAGTTATTCAAAAACACAGGAAATACGTTCCTGGACACACAATAAGTTTAAATATGACCAATGTATGATCTTGTGACTACTTGGTATCGCATTGATACCTAAATGTGTGGTATCATCCAAAACTAATGTAAAGTATCAAACAACAGAAGAATAAGTGATTATTCCATTTTAACAGAAGTGTAGATAGAACATGTTAAAACAGAAAATAAGCAGATATTAACAGTAAATGATCAAGTGGATTAATAATCCGTTTTTACAGTTCGTCCCTCATAATGTTGACAAAATATTACAATGATAAATGACACAATATGTTACTGCATATGTCAGCAGACTAATTAGGAGTCTTTGTTTGTGTACTTACTACTAAAAGACAAGTTGTCTAGTATGTTCACTATTTTATTTAAGGACTAAATTGCAATAAGAAACATATGTTTAATATACCTTAAGGTTTTTTTTGTTAAAATAAAGACAATAATTAAATTTTTTTTGTGGTCAATTTATTAAGAAAAGTATCGAAAAGTATCAAAATACATTTTGGTACCAGTACCAAAATATTGATATCCGGACAACCCAGATATATGAATTATTTATGCTCTATTTATATATCAAACCAACATAACAAAGGGCTAATGGCTCAACAATTGTTCAACGTTTCTATCCAAACAACACAACAACCTTACCGCAACCCTAAACGTAAACACACACCAACAAGTCTCGTTAGTGCACTCCAAAACAAATACAACAAAAAAAGGAAAATAGTTTTACCTTGTGTCTGCGAATATTTGCGACATTGTTGAACACTTTGGGAGTTTTGGAGTGATAAACAATCAGTGGCTTCACGTAGTCACCGCCACCATTAGCACAAACTAGCAGTGTGAGGCGATCCTTCATTGACTTGTGTCCCGGTAGTGCCTTCTCCTTCGCTGTAACAAAGCTCCGCTGTGGCATCGTTTTCGGTCTCATCACAATTAAAGACTTTCTGCGGAACAACGCCCTCTTTGCTGATAAAATCCTACAATTGAAGGGGTCACAAGCAAGGGGCTAACTAGCTAAAATGCTAGCTCAGTAGTTGTCTAGGAACCTGGAGCTATACAGCAAGACTGTGACAGTTTGGACACATTTAAAGTGTTTGTGATCACACAAAGTGATCTCTAAGACATGCTGTCACAGCTCTGAAGGTACGACAATGGTGGAAATAAACTCGTCAGAAGTGCTGCTGGCCTTCGAAGCTCAGAGAAATGGCCGCGCCGGTGATGTACACAGGATGCGATGTAGGGGGCGCTGCCGCTTCAAAATGGCGTGTACAGGAAGTTCTTCAAGCAGCAAGCAAAATAATTAAATGAAGCGTTTGTACGCCAAGACAAAGTCCGCACACAGAGGCATATTTGGAGCAATGTAAACGTTTGCAAACCTAAAAGAACGCAAATCGGGGCGCTGGTGAATGGAGGTTACACAGTTGTCGTTGTATGAAGCGCAACAATTCACCAATTAGTTGTGTGTACATTTCAGGGGGACCTCGGGGCTCAAGGCTTTCCTGGTCATGATGGCTCATTGGTGAGTTGACCACGGATCACTTGACCTTCACTTGTCTTCTTTAGAAAACTGAATGTGTATTTTCTTAGGGTCATCCCGGAGAAGCAGGTGAGCCTGGTTTGCCCGGAGTGGACGGCTGTGACGGGGCGGAAGGTCGACCTGGTGTCCCTGGTACTCCTGGTTTGGATGGTCTTCATGGGCCTCTTGTGAGTAGAGCAGCTCTGGCACATGAACACCAACTTTTAAAATAAAGTGTCGAACACAGTAAAGTGTCATTATAATTCATCAGTGCAAGATTGTGTCACAATGTTCATGAACAACCTTTGTATGTGTGAAATACTGTAACAGTGTCTGTACTTATCAGGGACTACCTGGACCAAAGGGACTGAAGGGAGAGCTTGTTTATGTCAATTTGCTTCCTGGACTCCCAGTAAGATTAATAGTATCTCAATCATTCTGCTCATCTTAATATTACCAATCGTATCTTTCTTACAGGGGGATCCTGGTAGGCCTGGAGATCCTGGTCTGCCTGTATGTTGGATTTTCACTCTTCTAAAGTACACTTATGGAGGAACTTGTTTTGGAGTGCTTGAGGTTTTATTTGGTGAATTGGTTTCATTTTCCTGAAAATGAAACAAGAAAGTGAAAAAAAAGGCTACAGATAGTGAGAAAAACTCAGAGCTTTCAATCAATCACAACTGGACTCTTCAGTTTTTCTTAGAAGACTTAGATTGGTCTCTCATCTGAGTAGACTTCATCAGTTCATGATCATAGTCTTAAATTGGTCAAATCTAGTCTTAGACTTAGATTGTTACATCTAGTCTTAGAATTAGATTGGTCACATCTAGTCTTAGATTTAGATTGGTCATATCTAGTCTTAGACTTAGATTGGTCATATCTAGTCTTAGACTTAGATTGGTCATATCTAGTCTTAGACTTAGACTGGTCACATCTAGTCTTAAACTTAGATTGGTCACATCTAGTCTTAGACTTAGATTGGTCATATCTAGTCTTAGACTTAGTTTGGTCACATCTAGTCTTAGACTTAGATTGGTCACATCTAGTCTTAGACTTAGATTGGTCATATCTAGTCTTAGACTTAGTTTGGTCACATCTAGTCTTAGATTGGTCACATCTAGTCTTAGACTTAGATTGGTCATATCTAGTCTTAGACTTAGATTGGTCACATCTAGTCTTAGACTTAGATTGGTCATATCTAGTCTTAGACTTAGTTTGGTCACATCTAGTCTTAGACTTAGATTGGTCACATCTTGTCTTAGACTTAGATTGGTCATATCTAGTCTTAGACTTAGATTGGTCACATCTAGTCTTAGACTTAGATTGGTCATATCTAGTCTTAGACTTAGTTTGGTCACATCTAGTCTTAGACTTAGATTGGTCATATCTAGTCTTATACTTAGACTTGTCACATTTAGTCTTAGACTTGTCACATCTAGTCTTAGACTTTGATTGGTCACATCTAGTCTTAGACTTAGTTTGGTCACATCTAGTCTTAGACTTAGATTGGTCATATCTAGTCTTATACTTAGACTTGTCACATCTAGTCTTAGACTTAGACTTGTCACATCTAGTCTTAGACTTAGACTGGTCCCATCTAGTCTTAGACTTAGATTGGTCACATCAAGTCTTAGACTTACACTGGTCACATCTAGTCCTAGACTTAGATTGGTCACATCTAGTCTTAGACTTTTTTTCAAAATTGATGAACAATGCTCTAGATCAGGGGTCTTCAACGTTGTTCAGACCAAGGACCTCCAAACTGATAGAAGTGGGGATTTCCTACTTATATATTTTGTATAAAATTATGTTTTATATTGAACTGGTCATCAATGTACCATGTTATTGTGAAATACTAAGATATTTAAATAATAGCGATAGTGCCGCTAACAGCTAGCTGGCTAGTAGCGGACCCCCAGTTGAAGACATCTGCTCTAGATCAGTGATTTTGTACTATGCATCAAAAAATCCACAAAAATATTGAATAAACAGCAAATGTTTGACAGTTTTTTAAATTCTGAAGTAAAGAGAGGTACTAAATTCAGTACTTTCATAGGTTGGTACGACTGAGTACCGAACAAATTGTGCTAGATTTGTGCTAGATACCTGGGTTACATGAAGAGAAGGGAATTGATGAGATTTTTCCGGTTCCGATTCCACTTTTGATTCTGCTTGACGATTCGGTTCCTTAACGGTTCTCTTATCGATTCTTACTTGGAAAAAAAAAAGAGAAAAAACGGTGGAGGAGCATAGAGGCAACATGACCTTACAAAGCCTGCAGTGAGTTCTCAAGAGGCACATACGTAGCATAGAAGAAAAAACAAAACTTTTTTGTAAACAATTATAAGAAATTCATATTCTTCTATAGAATTGAATCATGTGCAAATTACACAAGAATGTAATTTTTGGTAACATGTACTATTAACTCATTACATGCAAAGTGAGATATGTCAAGGTTTTTTTTGGTTATTATTTTGATGATTATGTCCTACAGTTTAGGAAAACTTTGAATTGAAAATCTCACAAAATGTAAGGTTTCAAAAACTGTAAGCCACGATGATCAAAATTATAACAAATAGAGGCTTGACATGTCTCACTTAGTATGTAATGACTGAGTTAATATCACAGATTAGTTTTAAATTTGAAGTTAATTGCTGACATAAATTGACTTTTACAACATATTCTAATTTTATGAGTTTCACCTGTATAATATAATGACAGAGAAAAAACATGCAACTTCTCTCTGACTAGAGAAATCCCCCCCAAAAAGTTGCAGTTCCCGTTTAAATTAGATTAAAACAACTAATGTACATTTATAATCACGTGAACACACACTAATGAATTGAAAAAAAGGTACTATGCTATCTTTGAATAATACCGGTACATTTATTTGTTACGGACACTACGGCGTGCCGTCGTCACGTCGTGACATTGACGGTATTACGACCAGAAGCGCATGTTAGGCTGCGCACACACACAGAGTTTGTATAAGTAGAAACAGTGTGGAGAAAGAAGAGGGAGAATGGACGTGTTTTGGCTTAAAACCTAACAATAAAGGTGAAGCTATAAACAGAAACTAGAAATTGTGATGCATCATGTTGTATGCATGCAAGAGGTCCTTCAAAACATGGCTAGCTAGCTAGTGGCTAATGTTCATCCGTATTCGGCAGCGTTCAGCTATTTCTAAGTCACTAATCCTCGCCTCCATGGCGAAAATGTAAGTTTGTTACAATTATTCTCCCTCCAGGACGAGGAATATCTAAACATGCTTCACTCCACACCGTAGGAAGATCTAATAGCCAACCGCTAACAGCAAGCTAGCTCTCATGAATGTAAACAAATGCCATGGGTGGATCTACAGTCATTGACTGTAACGATACCAAGTACAAAAGCCATATCTAGTCGATACCACAATGATTACATTGATATTTTTTATCATCACAAAATCTTTTGTCACTTTTTATTGTTTATAATCCCAGGAATTACGTCCCTGGACACAAAATAACTTCAAATATGACCGATGTATGATCCTGTGACTACTTCTACTGGTTGATACCAAGATTTGTAGTATCACCTGAAACTTATGTAAAGTATCAAACTACAGAACAATAAGTGTTTATCACATGAATACACACAAACGTACTCTTTCTCCGGGGTGTTTTGTCAATACACATATGTCTGAAATATCTCATTTAGTGGTCTTATTTGGCCTTATTATTTTAATGTGTACAATCTCCTAATTGCTTCAATAATAAAATGCAGCCGTAATAATTTTTGCATGTTTTTGTATTATTATGTTAACAACACAGGCTAACATAACTAAGTAAATCAATTACTTGTTTTAACTTCAATTTACATTTTTAAGTCATAGAGAGCATGGGGAAATATGGGAACTAGGTGAAGACCAGTCCTTAAACTCCTGTTCTAGACTACTGGACAAGTTACCAGGATGGGGGTTCTAAACATTGTTAGATCAGATCAGGCTTAGAAATGATGTTCAAAATGTACATAAAACAAAGACGGTGGCAAATGTGTTTCAATCATGAATTGAAACTTCTTAGAGTCACTTCCTGGAAGAAAATACAATCTTTTGCACTGTCTGACTCTATTCGATTAATTCTGTTAATCCAGGGGCTGATAGGAGTCACTGGACCAAAAGGCGACATTGGTGCTGCAGGCCCACCTGGGCCAAAGGTCAATTCTTTATTTTTATAATTGATATATGGTCTATAGAAATAACAACATCTTGTGTTTGTAGGGCTCGGAAGGCCTTAAAGGTGAAAGAGGACAACCAGTGAGTTACAGTCAGGAAGTCAATTTAAGCCACAAAAACTGAAATGGATTTAGTTTTAATACGTTTTTTCATACAGGGTGACCTTGGACGATCACTGCCAGGCAGTGACGGTGACGAGGTAGGACACCAATGATGTGTGTCATGCAAACACCTTCACCACTTTACCTGCATGTTCCGTACCAGGGTGAACAAGGCCCACCTGGCCCACAAGGGCCTGAAGAAGTCATCGTGCTTCCTCCGGATTTCCTGCCACTGGAAGGCCCGAAGGTGTGTGCAGCTTTTCTGACTGAGACTCTGGACATAGATGGTTGGCAGGACCGGATCTTGGCATAAATCACTGTTTGCCAAACTACTACTCCGAGTCACTTTGTGTACAATCATTTGTGACATTTAGAGCATTCAGTTTGATTAGCAAGGCATGAAATCAAAATGTAGTAATATTAAAAGCCAAAATCAAACCTTGTTTAGGGCCACAAAATGCCTGATGGTTCAATAATCTGGCCATAACCAAAATTAAAAAAGGATACTTGAGGCAGCCATTTGTGTGCCAGTTTGCAAGAACATCTCAACCGTGCTAAAAATAGACGCAAAACAGAGGTCGCAACACTGTTTCATGGTTGATAAGTCACATTGCGACTGCTAAATGATTATACTTGCATCTCCTCCTCCTACTAATGTGGGCCTTCAAATAAACATATAAATGAAGACAGACATGCTAAATGGATTACACCAGGGGTCTCAAACTCAATTTACCTGGGGGCCACTGGATGCAGAAACTGAGTGAGGCTGGGCCGCAAGAAAAGATTTCTTAAAAAAATCTAACATGCACTTTTTAATGAATTCCCCTTCTTTGAATGGCTATTCCGCCCTAGCAACATACTTGCCAACCCTCCCGATTTTTTCCGGGAGACTCCCGAATTTCAGTGCCCCTCCCGACAATCTCCCAGGGCAACCATTCTCCCGAATTTGTCCCGATTTTAACCCGGACAACAATATTAAGGGGGTGCCGTGATGGCACTGCCTTTAACGTCCTCTACAACGTGTACAAACAGTGTGCCAGCCCAGTCACATGTTGATGTGTGGGGGGGCGGGGTTTGGTGGTAGCGGGGGTGTATATTCTAGCCCGGAAGAGTTAGGGCTGCATGGGATTCTGGGTATTTGTTCTGTTGTGTTTATGTTGTGTTACGGTGCGAATGTCCTCCCGAAATGTGTTTGTCATTCTTGTTTGGTGTGAGTTCACAGTGTGGCGCATATTTGTAACAGTGTTAAACTTGTTTATACGGGCACCCTCAGTGTGACCTGTATGGCTGTTGACCAAGAATGTCTTGCAGTCACTTACTTGTGTGTACAGACGCCAAATACAACATGTGACTGGGCTGGCACGCTGTTTGTACAGGTTGTAGAGGGCGCTAAAGGCGGTGCCATCACGGCACGCCCTTAATATTGTTGTTTGGGTGAAAATCGGCGGACATTCGAGAGAATGGATGCCCTGAAATTTGGGAGTCTCCTGGAAAAATTGGGAGGGTTGGCAAGTATGACGCTGTTAAGCCCCATTCATATAAAATTGCGGGCCGTACTAACATTAAATTATCATATTAAGGTGCGGGCCGCAAAATAACCGTGTGTCTGAGACCCCTGAATTACACTCTCTATTTAAGAGGTGCAATCCTCTGCACACATGCTCAGTACAACGTTTCTTTGCCATCGTTGGGCCGCCAGCGCACCCGAGATAAAATATCTGTTTCTCAGCAGTGGTCCGCAGCAGTACTCGGTTGTAATACACTTTTCCACCACTTGTGGCAGTAATGACAATATCACACAAACAGAAGAAGTCTGGAGCTAAACTCAGAGAGAAGTTTCACATTAGCTGCGTGCACATGGACACATTTAATCGGATTAAAAGCCTACACGGAATACAAATGTTTCATGTAAACACGTCATTCGGAATATTCTGACCCGATCACACATGTTCGGTTTGAAATGTCATTCCGACCAAGACAGGTGGTTTATGCGGAAAGTCATTTGGATTGTAGCGCATGAAAACACGTCTTTCGAAATTCGGGTCAGAATGATCTTTACTGCGCATATCTTTGATGACAGGTATACTTAAGTGGTGGAGGCGGGACTAAATGTAGTAGTCTCCAATGAAGCGAGTGTCTTGCTGCTGTCTCCCCCCACTCAACATGTACATAAGTTGCATTATATACTGTTGAGTTTGTTGCTTTAAACAAGACTAGAAAAAACAAAAGTATGGTCTGGAGTGTCATATGTCGATGTAACAATATAAGAAGGGATCCAGTTGTCGTTTGACTCAAACACATACACAGAATGTCGTAACATAAAGACGCGTCGCAGCCCGTAGATAATCACAACATAAAAAGCACAGAACAGCTCCATTTCAAAAAGAGAGGTAAAACAAAAGTAGTGAACAGAAGGAAAAAATAAATAAATACCGTGATAACGTCGGACAAGCAGAAATGCACCAAGCCGTGGAAGTCACTGCTTAGTCAGCACCTGCAAACTCGTCCAAAAGATGGCGCCGTAGCACAAATATTAACACCCCTTTTTTCGTTTGTTAGGTTCTGCGCATGTCAAAGTAACGTATTCCGATTTAAGGTGTGATGCATGAAAATGCACATCATAATCAGATCATTTGTTTCAGGGTCCATGTACACAGGAACATTATAATCCCAATGATGATCAGATTAAATAAATGTTGTCCAAGTACACAAGGCTAATGCTGTGTAACAATTGAGAGATGCAGACAAACGCTGAGTAAAACAGTTCTTTACTTATAAAGTGTACTCACAAAAGCACTCCTCAGAGACAAAAATAAACTTGCAAGATTTGTTAACTACAAAAACAACACCAAGCTGGATGGCACTGGGAATGGCCAAGACAGCATATAAGGAAATAATTGAAGTGTAGAAGACTCGCCGAGTGCCATCCAGCTGCCAAGGTCCTGCTCAAGTAAAGCCAGCAGCTGTGCACGCCTCACAACTCCACCCAAAGGAACTCCAAAGAAAGGAGAAATGTATACACAAGGTAAACTGCACCAAAAGAGGGGAAGTGAAAGTACAAACCACAATGTGGCAGCAGAAGGTGACAAGAAGATTCTTGAGTACAAAAATTATGACTAAAGTGGTAAAGTTGTAATTTCATTTGCATTTTATTCAGGAACATATATTATTATTATTTATTAGTAATTTAGTTCGGATGTACTTATTTTAGCACTGTGTAATTACGTGAAATATTCTCTTCTTTTGCAGCATATTTGATTAACATTTAGTTTTGTAATCATGCCTGACCTATTGACCTTTGGGATTAACTCATGGTTTCATATCATTGGACAAGGGTTATCCTGTTAAACTGTAAGTAGGTGTGATATAATTATTGGATATGATTCAAATCAAGAGTAAGATTAGTCATGCAATGTTAATATTTGAGTAGTGGAAAACTTGAGCCCGGAGGTCAAAAAGGTAAAACATTTAGTTTTGGGTGCGCTATCGCGTTAGTACACGCAAACCCTGGTAGGTCAGGCTCATTTTTCTGCAGAGTAGAGTTGGGAGGATTGTGTTCACACCAGACCAAACGGACCAAAGTTCTTTTGAAGCGAAACAGCCAGGTTTTAAACGACCAATTCTGATGATATCATCTATCATCCTTTTGGACTCATTCTGTGATCAATCAATTCCTCTTCCATGTTTATGTTTGTGCAGGGTGACCCAGGTCCTCCTGGACCATGTGGACCAAAGGGAGCAAAGGTAAGATTAATGATTTTAGCACAGACAGTGGAAAAAAACAAACAAACAAACAATTAAAAAAACAATTTTTTTTGAAGGGCGGAGGAAGAGGAGATGCGTTCAATCTCGGAATGAAAGGAGAGGAAGGAATACCTGGTTTTCCTGGACTTAGGGCAAGTCACGTGCTCACCATACATGCACAGGAAGACTAACACACATGCAACATTATTTTTCTTCTGTAGGGTTTTCAGGGGTCTCCAGGTAGGAGCGGACCCCCGGGACCTGAGGTACAAGCAGTAATAGAAAAATAAACATGCTCTTATTGTAAGATATTTTATGCTAGATGATGTTGGTGTTCAGGGTTTACCGGGTGAGAGGGGGCTTCTGGGTCTCATTGGAATGCTTGGACCAAAGGTGAGCTATCAAAGAAGAAATGAGAACCGGAAGAAAAGTTGTTCTTCAATGAATGTGACTTCTGTGGCGTTCAACAGGGCTACCAAGGAGATCCAGGTCTGCCTGGTCCTTTGCAGTATGTGAATGGGAGTCGCCTCAGAGGTACGATGTGAAGCTAACCATAAAGATGAGAACATGTATTCGTATTCACTTATTTCATTGTTTCCAACATGTCATCCCTTCATTATTTAAGCAGATATATTGATAAATCAGAAATACTTGTTCCATTATATCAGTGGTTCTTAACCTGGGTTCGATCGAACCCTAGGGGTTCGGTGAGTCGGCAGAGCCTCCGCCGCGGAGGTCAAGACACACCCAACTCATTGTGTAAATAAAAACTTCTTATGGATACCCCCAAACAATGTTCCCTCTAATTTTCCATATGTGTGAGCAAATGCAAAAACTCCTTGAGCATTCAGTGGAGCGACGTCAGATGCACTGTGGTCACACCTGCAGCAAACCTGTCCCAAACCTGTCCCAAACCTGACTAAATAACAAGTTCAATGTTTTATTATTATAATCAAATAACAGCAGTCATTTCCATGACATTATTTTCTAGTATAAGTGTTTTGGCCCACTTACAATGACTATAACATATTGTTTTTCATGAGCTGTGTACTAGTATTATATGTCTGGGTGGGGGTCCTACTTTGGAAATAATGTGTATCCCTTTCAGATATCGCATTTATTTCACTAAAACATTCACATGTTGCACAATGAGATGTAAACATGGGATTATGTGTACATTCCTGTAACTTTCTGTTTATAAAATATATCTGTATTAGTATTTCTTTAATATAATAACATCATTTTATGATTACGGTTTGGGTTCGGTGAATGCGCATATGAAACTGGTGGGGTTCGGTACCTCCAACAAGGTTAAGAACCACTGCATTATATGATGTCGTTATTAGAGCTGTCAAAGTTAACGCGTTAACTCATGCGATTAATCACAAAATATTATCCCATATAACCGCTGATTAATCGCACAAATTGTTTTGACCGCACATCTTCACCCTGAAAGGTGGAGCAGGTTCTTACAGGGTCAGTGATCAGGTCAAGCCTTACGTCGATGCATGAGGAGACTCTGACTGGAAAATAAACCCCGACTGTACTTTAGATAAAACTGTTACCGGTAGTAAGTTTTGAACAAATAAATGTAGTACATTCAAGTAAAAAGTTTTTAAAAGGTGTTCCTGTATGACGTTCTGACTATAAAACTGCATTTGTGTCAAACTATTGGTCTTTTTGAAAGTTAACTTAAATTGTGCACACAAGTCATGAATCATTTGATTAATCATGATTAATCAAAATGCAAACGTGTGATTAATCTGATTAAAATGTAATTGTTTGAACCTTAATCAGTATACTAAAAATTAGAGATGTCCGATAATGGCTTTTTTGCCGATATCCGATATTCCGATATTGTCCAACTCTTAATTACAGATCATGATATCAACCGATACCGATATATACAGTCGTGGAATTAACACATTATTATGCCTAATTTTGTTGTGATGCCCCGCTGGATGCATTAAACAATGTAACAAGGTTTTCCAAAATAAATCAACTCAAGTTATGGAAAAAAATGCCAACATGGCACTGCCATATTTATTATTGAAGCCACAAAGTGCATTATTTTTTTTAACATGCCTCAAAACAGCAGCTTGGAATTTGGGACATGCTCTCCCTGAGAGAGCATGAGGAGGTTGAGGTGGGCGGGGGGGCTGTAGGGGGTAGCGGGGGTGTATATTTTAGCGTCCCGGAAGAGTTAGTGCTGCAAGGGGTTCTGGGTATTTGTTCTGTTGTGTTTATGTTGTGTTACAGTGAGGATGTTCTCCCGAAATGTGTTTGTCATTCTTTTTTGGTGTGGGTTCGCAGTGTGGCGCATATGTGTAACAGTGTTGAAGTTGTTTATACGTCCACCCTCAGTGTGACCTGTATGGCTGTTGACCAAGTATGCCTTGCATTCACTTGTGTGTGTGAAAAGCCGTAGATATCATGTGACTGGGCCGGCATGCAAAGGCAGTGCCTTTTAGTGTGACCTGTATGGCTGTTGACCAAGTATGCAATGCATTCACTTGTGTGTGTGAAAAGCCGTAGATATCATGTGACTGGGCCGGCATGCAAAGGCAGTGCCTTTTAAGGTTTACTGGCGCTCTGTACTTCTCCCTACGTCCGTTATAAAAAGTCATACATTTTACTTTTTGAAACCGATACCGATAATTTTGAAACCCATACCGATAATTTCCAATATTACATTTTAAAGCATTTATCGGCCGATAATATCGGCAGTCCGATATTATCGGACATCTCTACTAAAAATGTATGTGTTGAATTGCAATTCCCAGCCTTAGTAAACAAACATTGCTCACACTGCTTTCAAGCATCACAATCCCAGTCAACAGTACCTCAAACCTCCACATAAAAGTGTTACAATTGATTGCTCATCATAATTTAAGTACAGTGTTATAAATACGCCTTGTGTTATGAACGCAGGTCCACAAGGTGAAAAAGGTTATCTCGGAACTCCTGGACAACCAGGTGACCCCGGATTTATGGGCTTGCCAGGACCTCCTGGCCCACCAGGATTAACGCTCCCAGGTTTGAACTCACCTGCATGACTGGATTAGGGAGTGTTCTTGTCCCAGCACAGCACACAGTGGGCCTCAATTATACTATTATTTATCAATTTGATGTGCAGCTTGGATGCATTTCTGTCCACAAAATAAAAGGGAAGTGCCAAATGTTAGCATGTAGACCAGGAGTTGGGCTTCTGCCTTCACTCGTCTTATTTTGTGTATTTTAGAACCATTGTCTTAAGTGGCTTCCCTCACAGTAAACATTAGCTTTTGGGTCTATTTCTTTCTTTCACAGTTTCTGGAGGGCTCTGATCTTTATGCAGACATTCTGCAAAAAAGCTAGTCAAAGATCATCTCTATGACAGCGTTCTAGTGTTTTTAAGAATCTGCACTCTCGCACGTTTTTTGAACTGAACTGGCGGGCCACCAGTTGATTCGCCCAAATTATGAAAAAGAGAGGACCTAAAATGGGACTTTGAGGAACACCACTAGTTTAACTAAAGACATTGAACACATGCCTACCGACTGTATCTGAAGTAAACAACACCTAACTTACATAAATCCATCCATCCATCCATTTTCTACCGCTTGTCTCTCTCTGGGTCAAGGGGTGGCTGATAATGAAAAAAAATGTGTAACTGCCAAAAAGGGGTGGACCAAAAGGAGTGCCTTGAGGAATGCCTCAGTGATGTATGTCCATGTTTGCTAACAAAGTTAAAGTAGCAGTAGAGTGGAAAAACAAGTTGCCTCCATATACAGTCGTGGTCAAAAGTTTACATACACTTGTAAAGAACATAGCTGTCTTGAGTTTACAATCATTTCTACAACTCTTATTTTTTTGTGATAGAGTGATTAGAGCACATACTTGTTTGTAACAAAAAACATTCATGAAGTTTGGTTCTTTTATGAATTTATTATGGGTCTACTGAAAATGTGACCAAATCTGCTGGGTCAAAAGTATACATACAGCAATGTTAATATTTTGTTACATGTCCCTTGGCAAGTTTCACTGCAATAAGGCACTTTTGGTAGCCATCCATAAGCTTTTGGCAGAATTTTTGACCACTCCTCTTGACAAAATTGGTGCAGTTCAGCTAAATTTGTTGGTTTTCTGACATGGACTTGTTTCTTCAGCATTGTCCACACGTTTAAGTCAGGACTTTGGGAAGGCCATTTTAAAACCTTCATTCTAGCCTGATTTAGCCATTCTTTTACCACGTTTGACGTGTGTTTGGGGTCATTGTCCTGTTGGAACACCCAACTGCGCCCAAGACCCAACCTCCGGGCTGATGATTTTAGGTTGTCCTGAATAATTTGGAGGTAATCCTCCTTTTTCAGTGTCCCATTTACTCTCTGTAAAGCACCAGTTCCATTGGCAGCAAAAGAGGCCCATAGCATAATACTACCATGGTGTTCCTGGGATTAAAGACCTCACCTTTTCTCCTCCAAACATATTGCTGGGTATTGTGGCCATACAGCTCAAGTTTGGTTTCATCTGACCACAGAACTTTCCTCCAGAAGGTCTTATCTTTGTCCATGTGATGTCAGATGAAACAAAAATTGAGCTGTTTGGCCACGATACCCAGCAATATGTTTGGAGGAGAAAAGGTGAGGCCTTTAATCCCAGGAACCCCACGCTTACCGTCAAGCATGGTGGTGGTAGTATTATGCTATGGGCCTGTTTTGCTGCCAATGGAACTGGTGCTTTACAGAGAGTAAATGGGACAATGAAAAAGGAGGATTACCTCCAAATTCTTCAGGACAACCTAAAATCATCAGCCCTGAGGTTGGGTCTTGGGCGCAGTTGGGTGTTCCAACAGGACAATGACCCCAAACACATGTCAAAAGTGGTAAAGGAAAGGCTAAATCAGGCTAGAATTAAGGTTTTAGAATGGCCTTTCCAAAGTCCTGACTTAACGTGTGGACAATGCTGAAGAAACAAGTCCATGTCAGAAAACCAACACATTTAGCTGAACTGCACCAATTTTGTCAAGAGGAGTGGTCAAAAATTCAACCAGAAGCTTGAGGATGGCTACCAAAAGCGCCTTATTGCAGTGAAACTTGCCAGGGGACATGTAACCAAATATTAACATTGCTGTATGTATACTTTTGACCCAGCAGATTTGGTCACATTTTCAGTAGACCCATAATAAATTCATAAAAGAACCAAACTTCATGAATGTTTTTTGTGACCAACAAGTATATCCTCCAATCACTCTATCACAAAAAAATAAGAGTTGTAGAAATTATTGGAAACTCAAGACAGCCATGACATTATGTTTTTACAAGTGTATGTAAACTTTTGACCACGACTGTATATCTGATGTATGACACTGAAAGACTCCCAACATTTGCGAATAAATAGATATGATCAAAATAGTTTCAATCTCGCTGAGATTTCTGAGCCATTTTGAGAGATAATGAACTAGCCAGTCACGTGGTCTTGTGAAGTAGAGGTAGGAACCACAGATCCCTTCCCTACCAACAACAATGCTAATCAGGCAGACTTTGTGGGAGCCAACAGCGATTACTTTGGGACAAATGATGGTCCAGAACCTTATGTTTTTGATCCTGAATAGAAGGAGGGTGAGCTACAATTTTTAGAAGCTCTGCTAAACAGATCCAGCTTTAGTGAAACACTAAGCATTATGTAGCAGTATTGCTAAGTGCTAAACACTAAATGCAAACTACAAACATAATAAAATGATTGCTTACTGTACAATGTCTGCTCTCACTGCGATGACGACTGATAGGATGTCCATATATTCTTGTTTAGATGAATAATTCATTTTAATCCACACAAAGGGTTAAAAAAAAGTTGCTGTTGTAGTGTGTTTGTCTCCGGGTAATACCTGAATGTCACAGATGAAAAACTTCTGGATTCAAGTCTAAATCCTCCTATTATACAGATGAGAGGCATGATTTATAATCTAGAATAAATTTGACGGGCCGAGACGCGATGATGTGGGAACAGAACGGCAGCAAACAAGACATCAATGCTGCAGAAGCTTCTTCTTCTTTACAGTTTTATGCCAGTTTGCATTCATATATGTTGTATCTTCAGTTTCATTTTAAAATTAAATTAAAGTGAAGCATAAACTATAGTTAGCTCACCATTTTCCATGTTTTTCATATTAACAACATTTGTAATATTTGGTTAATATTCAGGTCACAAAATGTATAAAGAGTATTGTTGGCGGGTTTTGGATGATTATTTAGAGGGTTTTGCGGGCGAAATAGAGAGCTCCCATTGACTACATTGTTAGCAGACTTTTTATGTGTTTATTTATTTACGGCTTAGAATGCATAAAAAAACAAAACATACGTGTTCATGTCTTACATAAGGATTGTGAATGATAGACAGCACATCTCTCTAATTTTTGCATATTTCCAGTATGACTGATCTAATAATGTGGTCAGAGTGCAGAAGTGTTACTACACTGACGTCAATCTACGGAAATGACCAAAGACGTTCGGAGCGGAATATTCAAAATGGCTGAATGAATTTGTGGCATTTTGTGATGTTTAGACAGTGCTTTCACATACTTTGCGGATTGTAAATACAAACACAATCAAGCATATAAAGTCAACTTGTTTTTCCACTCCACTGCTACTTTAAAATGTCAATGCAAGGATCTGCCACTGTGTTTGCAGTGGAACATGTTCCTCAATACAACAGGAGCCCTTCAGTGTTCTGAGGAACTTTCTGCAAAACTGTTTGGCCTCCAAGTTTTCAACTGACCTCATCAGGTCATTCCCGGTCCGGATTCGGTCCTTGGGTCCAATTGATTAGCCCTGATGTAGACTTCAAATCTACCATGGAGCATCTGTTTGAAGTTTTCATGTTAGACTGTCAAGTGTCCATATGTGTAAAAGTAAGTGATTGGTAACCCGCTTCCAAGTCAGCAGGAATTGGCTTCAGGTTGATGTGATCCTAATTAGAGTCAAGTAATAAAGAAAATAGATGGATGTTTTTTTTCATACTCCTTGTTTCATTGCTTTTTTTTTACTTTCGTAGACCACTTGGGCCCCTTTGGCCCACAAGGGCCCACAGGTCCCAAGGGCTTTAAGGGAGAACCAGGGAGGTATCAACACCTCATCAGTCCACTCCCTGGACCGAAGGGAAACAAAGGAATCCGTGGAATCAAAGGTGTCACTGGACTTCCTGGTCCTCCAGGTGAAAAACATCTTCATGTCCTTGCTGCACATAAAATATTCATAACTTGATGTCTTACCTGGCTCTGTTTTCTGGGTGATGCAACAAGGGTGTGGAGGTGAGCATGAGGAATTTGGAACCAACTACAATATTATTGGATGTACATGTTGAAATGCCCTTCTGTTTATGGTTCTATATCGCTTGGTCTTCTAGATGCATTATGCGAGCCTGGTGACACAGGTGACCCGGGTGATGACGGACCCAGAGGATCTCCTGGAAACAAAGGTCTCATAGGGTATAAAGGTGACTTATTCCTGTTTTTGTGGTTCTTAAGCAAATTAACCTGCAAGCGAAGCCTTCTCTGTGGTGGTTCCCTTTTGAGTTGAAAAGTTGGAATATCGATGACTGGATTTCTAATCACAGGGCTACTGAACAACACGATTCATGTCAAACATTGAGGGGTACAAATCTGTTTTCAGTGTATCGAGGCTTCCCAATCAAAGTTTACAAAAGTATAATATTAATTCAAATCCTGGTTATTGGATATTGAAGAGTCAACAACCCATTTTATGATGTCATTCACAGGTTGTCGAGGGGAATGTGAATGTCGGTTTGGCCAAGGACCAATTGGTCCCCCTGGTCTACCAGGTGATCCAGGAACTCCGGGATTACCAGGAACTCCGGGCTTTAGGGGGGACCCGGGACTGGATGGAGAAGAAGGTCCCTACGGGCCATATGTGAGGACAATATGAACAGTAGAGGAACCTTATGTTCAAATGCAAACAAAGACATATCAGTTTTATCCCAGCAGGCACATGACATTGAAACAACGTTGAGAACTTGTTGAATTAGGTCCTGAGGTTGAGCAACTCAAACATAACGTTGAAACAACATGCTTTTTGACGACCTTTAATTAATGTTGCGTTCTGACGTTGGTTTGACCATTGAATTTTGGTCATTTCTCAACCAATATTCTACAACACAAATACAACGTTGAAAAAACATGCTTTTTGACAACGTTTATTCAATGTCAGGTTCTGATGTTGATTTGATTGTTTAAACTTTGTCATTTCGCAACCAATATTCTACAACACAAATACAGCGTTAAAACAACATGCTTTTTGACAACAATTAATCAATGTCGGGTTCTGACATTGATTTGACTTTGAAATTTGGCCATTTTCCAACCAACAACGTGAATCCAATGTTAGACATCAAATGTTGTCTCAGTTTACAAACTATTTTGCCATGTTGTATCAAAGTCAGTTTTAAAAGACATATACGTATAATCAACATTGTATTATATGGTATTGCTGCAAAAACACACATTTTAACACTATTTTGTTGCAGGGGATTGACGGATTTGTTGGTCTTAAAGGGCTAAAAGGCCAAAAGGGAGATTCATTTGTCACTGGTGTTGAAGGTGAGTATTTCTTCAAAAATCGTGAAAACTTGTAGACCAGGGATTGCCAAACTGTGGTAAGCGGGCTCTATCTAGTGGTACGCCAAGGATTCACTTGATTAAAGTACAGCGTTTTTTTCCCCTATATTTAGACACAGTGTTATTGTTCAAACTTTGTGTAATGTTACAGTGGCCAAAAATATAAAATATACTTGTTTGCCTTGTATTTAATGAATACATAGGTCTACTACACTGCTGTATTTTAATGTTGTCATTATGGTGGTACTTAATGAATACTTAGGTCTACTACACTACTGTATTTTTATGAATAAAGCAAAACATGTTCTAGACCAAAAATCACTTCATATTCTCTACTGCTCGCTAGTGTTACATATCTGAGTTATTGTGTAGAATTATGGGGAAATAATTACAAAAGTACACTTCATTTATTAACGGTGTTACAAAAAAGATCAGTTAGAATAATACATCATGTTGGATATAGAGAACATACAAACCCTTTATTTATTGAATCAAAAATACAGAAATTCCACGACATAGTGAATTTGCAAACAGCTAAAATGATACACAAAGCAAACTATAACCTGCTAGCCAAGAATATACAACAATTCTTCTCAAAAAAAGAGGAGAAATATAACCTTAGAGAAAAATTTTATTTAAAACATTTGTATGCACAAACAACACTTAAGACCTTCAGTATATCAGTATGTGGAATTAAATGATGGAATGGATTAAGCAAAGCAATCAAACAATGTACTAATATGATCCACTTCAAGAAACTCTTCAAACTTAAAGTGTTTACAAAGTACAAAGAAAAAGAACCATGATAAACATTCTGAATTTATCTCATCCATCCATTCATTAATTTTCAAAATAATCTTACTCATCTCACCATATGAAATGTAACTTACTTCACCATGTATTATTTATTTATTTTTATTGTGATCACTTATGGAGTATATTGTGAATAAATTGAGAACAGGAAGTGAACAAAAGTTTTAGCAACTGTTATGTAAAAGAAAAGGGGTAGAATTAAATAATCTCTGCTTCTTCCGACTCCTTTTCGAACATGTTGAAAAGAGAAACTGGAAATCGTGATGTATCATGTTGTATGCATGCATGTTCGAAATAAACTCAAACTGAAACTTAAACTCAATGTTTTCATTATGGTAGTACTTAATGAATATTTAGGTCTACTACATTACTGTATTTTAATATTGTCATTATGGTGGTACTTAATGAATACTTATGTCTACTACATTACTGTATTTTAATGTTGTCATTATGGTGGTACTTAATGAATACTTAGTTCTACTACACTACTGTATTTTAATGCTGTCATTATGGTGGTACTGAATGAATACTTAGGTCTACCACACTACTGTATTTTAATGTTGTCATTATGGTGGTACTTAATGAATACTTAGGTCTACTACACTACTGTATTTTAATGTTGTCATTATGGTGGTACTTAATGAATACTTAGGTCTACTACACGACGTGGTGCAGTTGGGAGAGTGGCCGTGCCAGCAACCTGAGGGTTCCTGGTTCGATCCCCAGCTTCTACCAACTTAGTCATGACCGCTGTGTCCTTGAGCAAGACACTTCACCCTTGCTCCTGATGGGTCGTGATTAATGCCTTGCATGGCAGCTCCCGCCATCAGTGTGTGAATGTGTGTGTGAATGGGTGAATGTGGAAATAGTGTCAAAGGACTTTGAGTACCTTGAAGGTAGAAAAGCGCTATACGTATAACCCATTTACCATTTACCATTTACTGTATTTAATGTTATCATTATGGTGGTACTTAATGAATACTTAGGTCTACTACACTACTGTATTTTCATGTTGTTATTGTGGTGGTACTTAATGAATACTTAGGTCTACTACACTACTGTATTTTCATGTTGTCATTATGGTGGTACTTAATGAATACTTAGGTCTACTACAGTACTGTATTTTCATGTTGTCATTATGGTGGTACTTAATGAATACTTAGGTCTACTACACTACTGTATTTTCATGTTGTCATTGTGGTGGTACTTAATGAATACTTAGGTCTACTACACTACTGTATTTTCATGTTGTTATTGTGGTGGTACTAAATGAATACTTAGGTCTACTACACTACTGTATTTTCATGTTGTCATTATGGTGGTACTTGGAGAGTCAAGTTTTTTCTACACTGGTACTTGGTGAAAAAAGTTTGAGAACCACTGTTTTACACCATTTTAGACAACAATAATAACAATTGGAGCTCATTTTATTATTTGAAGGAGCAAAGGGAGACCGGGGAAACCCTGGATGTTCTGGTCCTCCAGGAAAATTAGGCATACCAGGACTAGATGGTCCCCCTGGTCTGATAGGAGACCCCGGGCCACCAGTAAGTGTTGCATTTGTATTATTATAAACTGTGTATGACTTGGAGATGTATATCAAAAACACTTAGTTGGCAATTAATTCAAACACCACTAACTGGACCTGATTATTCACATTTGCAGGGGGCTGGCTACAAGGGGTTACCTGGTCCTAAAGGAGACCCGGGTAGATTTGGTCCTAAAGGGCTTCCAGGACAAGTTGGGCTCCCAGGTCCTGGTTTTCAAGGTCCCCAGGGTCCACCTGGGCTGACAGGAGACCAGGGGTATCCAGGCCCCAAAGGAAATCCAGGGCGAAAGGGCCCTCCAGGTTCCTATTTTCATATCTCTTCCTCACTTATAAGCAAGCATCTGTACTTCATGTAGTCACTGTGCCATCAGGTGAGCATGAGCTATGTTGTCTTACGAATGTGACTGGACCGCCTGGTCCTAATGGAGAGCCAGGTTTACCAGGTAAAACCTGCCTACTCTTGATGCAGCAACGACCAACATCATTAAAACCGTTATTAGCTCCTGTTGCAATCATTTGTTTTTATTCATTTGGACTTGTATAGGGATTCCAGGTGAGCCAGGAAGGAATGGAATCCATGGAGTTCCAGGACTTCCAGGCCCTAAAGGCATTCGAGGAGATGATGGCGGAATTGGAGGGATTGGACCTCCAGGTTGTCAGGCACATTTGAAGCCCATCTGTATCTAATAGAGGAAATGAGAGGTTATGGATAAGTTGACTAAGGAGCTTCTTATAACTGTTCTTGTATTTAAAACAGGACACCAAGGTTTAAATGGAGATCCAGGTGACCGTGGCCCTCGTGGAGGTAGCACTGATGGCCTGCAAGGCCCTTCTGGAACGCCAGGGCCACCAGGGAGGAAAGGTTTCCCAGGAGATGTTCTCAATGCGTCGCAAGGCCTCCCTGGCACCCCTGGATCCCCTGGATTCATGGGAAGAAAGGGAATTTCCGGCAGTCCAGGGAGCCCAGGATCCCCAGGTAAGCTGTTGTTAGACAGACATGTGCCAACCAACCTGACCATAAATACCACCTCAATATTTGTATTAAAAAAATAAATGAACACAGGTGTACGAGGCCAACCAGGACAGCCAGGTCGAAAAGGAGAACAAGGGATCACTGGTGACCATGGAGCTACCGGTCTTCAAGGCCTACCCTGTCTTTTATGTGAGTTCGTCGGACCTCCCGGACCACAAGGGCCTCCAGGAAACCCTGGACGAAGAGGTTTGCAAGGTGAGAATACTACAGTAAAACTATAAATATTACTTGATGATTTCACAAGCTGTTTGTTAACATATTTTCATTTTGATGTTACTTAGGCTTTAATGGTCAGAAGGGCTCAAGGGGAGATAGAGGCGTACCTGGTTATGGTCATGTGGGTGCACCGGGTCTCCCTGGTCTTCCAGGTGTTCCAGGCCCACCAGGACCAAGAGGACCCGCTGGGTATCTGGGAGATCCCGGGTCTGATGGCTGGTCTGGACAGAAAGGTGAGTCATGCCAAACCTTCAAAAGAAAGGTTTATCCCTGGTCAGCCAAGGTGTTTACTAAGTCCTGCTGAAATGAGACTTTACTTATGGTCCTTTAAGGTGAACTGGGGTTCCCTGGTAGGACAGGGGTCGGAGGTTTACCAGGACCCCCTGGACATCCAGGGCCCAGAGGGAATCAGGGGGAAAGAGGCTTTAATGGTCGACAAGGTGCCCGGGGAGAAACGGGATCTCCTGGTATTAAAGGTAACATCGTTCACCTACTGTTCATCACATTTCCTGTGATGGCTTAGACTCCAACTCCAAACTCCATAAAGCTGCTGGTAATTGTTTTAAATCTGTGGCTCCATCCAGGAATGCGTGGTGAACAGGGATTACATGGACCAAAAAGACTGATAACGAAGGGATCACCAGGCGTTCCAGGCACAAGAGGACAACAAGGCCCACCAGGACCCATAGGCAATAAATCTATATCCTAGGGCTGGGCGATATGGACCAAAACTCATACCGCTGTATTTTTAGTCCGAGTGGCGGTTTAGTTTTTACCTGTATTTCAAAAAAAACTTGCAAAGTGCTTAAGGTTGCCTAATTGTTTTACGGCTAGATAACCAGTGTTGAGAGTACTCAGATTACTTTTGTTGTTAGTAGTACCGTATTGTGTTGTTTATTCTTATGAAGTAATTAAAAATAAGTTTTTGTTCATTTTGTTCATTATACTCTCACGCTTAAGCACGGGAAACATGAAGCTTCTACTCGCTCAACGCGGTAAAAGCAGCTAGCTGTTAAGTTTAAAATTAATTTTCAGCCACCCAGCCGCTACACTACAGTAGCTTAGTCGAAGACAAACTTTCAAGCCGAGGTGTCGCAAAACATTTGACACACCGAGCGAGCAGCAGAGATTGTTAGCTTCTTTGCTAAGTTGCTAACATGTTGCTAACTGGGGCGGTATAGCTCGGTTGGTAGAGTGGCCGTGCCAGCAACTTAAGGGTTCCAGGTTCGATCCCCGCTTCCGCCATCCTAGTCACTGCCGTTGTGTCCTTGGGCAAGACACTTTACCCACCTGCTCCCAGTGCCACCCACACTGGTTTAAATGTAACTTAGATATTGGGTTTCACTATGTAAAGCGCTTTGAGTCACTAGAGAAAAGCGCTATATAAATATAATTCACTTCACTTCACTTCACTAACAGAAGTGAACAACATAAACAGATGAGAAAGTCGCTCCAAGGAGAGATATGTTCTCAAGCAAATTGGTGTATGTGTAAATAAAGCTGGAGTCACTCACCAATCGCCAAATGCAGTCGCTGACCAAAGCTTTGCATCACTCGGGAGTCGATAAGTCCACAGCGTGGCTCAGTAGTTTGATGTGCAGCGCGTCATTGCACATCAGAGAAGCCTGAATAAACATGCAAGGGGTGAGGGTGAGCCAAAGAGAATGCCCTGTGCTTCGGCTGTCAGGCGCAGAGAAGAGCAAACGGCCGTAACAAAGGCACATCAGAAGGTATGGCGGTATTGTCTCAAATATATACCGCTTTTTAAAATATACCGGTATTAACTGCAATACCTGTATACTGCCCAGCCCTACTATATCCATTACCAAAACACCTTTTTACAGTGAATATGTGTTCAATATTCACAATGAATGACCAAATGTGTCTTTTAGGCGGAAAGGGCCAAAGAGGATGGCCAGGTGATCCCGGACCAGAAGGTTTTCCAGGTCCAAACGGATTAAAAGGTGATGCTGGTGTTCCAGGCAGACAAGGAATATGTGGAGATCCTGGGACCCCTGGATTGAAAGGTTTTCCTGGGCCCAGGGGATATCTTGGCTTGGATGGAAATACGGTACAGAAAATATTCATAGACAAATCAGCATTACAGGGAAAGAAATGACATTCAATTAGAAGATACTAGGGGTGTAACGATTGATTGATATATCAATGGATCGCTTTATGTTCTTATATCTCAAGTATGTCGATTTGTGCTCAGCAAGTTTGCCTTCCAAGAGATAAGTATCGATCCAAGATTATTTCAAAAGGGAATTGGTTGATTTTATCGATACGAGAATTGATTGATTGAGACTTTTATTAGTAGGTTGCACAGTGAAGTACATATTCCTTACAATTGACCACTAAATGGTAACACCCGAATAAGTTTTTCAACTTGTTCAAGTCGGGGTCCACTTAAATTGATTCATGATACAGATATATACTATCAGATATCCATCCATCCATCTTCTTCCGCTTATCCAAGGTCGGGTCGCGGGGGCAGCAGCCTAAGCAGGGAAACCCAGACTTCCCTCTCCCCAGCCACTTCGTCCAGCTCCTCCCGGGGGATCCCGAGGCGTTCCAAGGCCAGCCGGGAGACATAGTCTTCCCAACGTGTCCTGGGTCTTCCCCGTGGCCTCCTACCGGTCGGACGTGCCCTAAACACCTCCCTAGGGAGGCGTTCGGGTGGCATCCTGACCAGATGCCCGAACCACCTCATCTGGCTCCTCTCTATCAGATATATACTATCATCATAATACGGTCATCACACAAGATAATCACATTAAATATTTACATTATTTAGAAAAAGTAAACATTGGATTTAAGAACAGCAGACATTATATGAAGTTTAACACTTTTAATAATCAAGATTTTAAAGGTTTAGTCTATTTTACCGTCTGTGGCGTGTCTTCAAAACAAAAATGTTGGTTATCTACAGCGGTCGAGAAGGGTCATAACAAACGCAAACGCCACAAGACAGTGGAGTAATACATGTGACCTTTAAGAAGTGGTGCTGTTGTGTGTGAGTCGTGAACACAGAGTCTGTGTTTAAACGTGTTTTGACTCCGAGTTTGTGGATAAGAGAGCACCTGAGAGTGTATATCCCACTGTCTCCACTGCATTTCATTATCATAACTTTCAGTGACAGCACGATTGCAAAAGCCACACTAAATACAAACGACACAACACAACGATGAAGCCGCAACACGACTTTAAACACAACAAAAGTGACAGCGGCGCAAGTTACTGCGACGCACCGACTCCCGGAAGTCAAGGAGAAGTCATTTGATGAGAAAGACATGAATAGAACCTCTGAGGAAGGCAACAGTTGTAGCAAAAACCATCAGGTATGGAAGTAAACAAACAGGTCTGGCTATAAGAATAACAAATTGCATATTTTTTTTGAAGACCTAATGAACCTCTTTGCATTACTGAAGATGCATTGGCTATTAATTGTTGTTTATTTGTTTATTTGTATCCATCACTCCTTTACACATAATTCCCTCACAAGAAATAACAGGAATATTGGAAACTTCACCTGCAGTGTCCACTATTTATTTCACAGTCACACTTCTTGATTTGTTTTGCTAAAAAGTTACTGAATCAATTTTTCAACTCAGTGTATCGTTTCGTATTGTATCGTTCTAAAATAATAATATCGTCCCTGATACGTATCAGCAAACGCAAATATCAAATGGAAGCCAATCGTTAAAAGGAATGGTTACACCCCGAGAATATATTCAACAAACATATCAATTGTGTCTGTATTTGTGTCTTGTGAAGGGAGATCCAGGACCAGTTGGCTTCCCAGGAACTGCAGGAGTTCCAGGACTTCTAGGTACCAAAGGTAAGTCCAAATGTATCAAATAATGAATATATACCAATTATAAGTCTCAAGTCATGTCAATATTATATGTTATAATGGAGTTGGGGTCAAGCAAAACAGACTAATTCAAGCATGACCTGGTCCAGGTGAGCCAGGAGAATCTTTGGTACAACCTGGACCACCAGGACCTAGAGGACTCCCAGGCGAGAAGGGACTTAGTGGTAAGTCTAGAAATATGGTACTCTGAAGGGACAAATGAGTAGAATTACAGTTGATACTGTCAAACACGAACAACCAAACAATTTAAAATGACAACATGGTGAAGTTTCTAATGCCGTTCATCTCTTCTATGCAGCAGCGGTTGGTCATCCGGGGGATCCAGGATATTCAGGTCTAAGAGGATTTGCAGGGAAGCCTGGACAACGAGGCATTCCCGGAGAACCAGGACGGCGGGGTGGACCAGGTTTAAGAATGTTTTTCTTTTAGGACCCAAATAATTTTTGAACACTTCAGATAGTCAACGTGTTATATGCTTCTTTTATTTGTCTATCAAGTACGTGGAATGTTATAGTCCCTTCTTTATGTATGCGCTTTTACAGGTTACCCTGGGCCTCGTGGCCCTTTGGGTCATCCAGGTGCTCCAGGTGTTCAAGGGGATACTGGGTATAGCGGTCCTCCAGGTCCTCCAGGTCCGAGTAGACAAGGTAATACCTTGTTTTGACTCAGATTTTTTTAATGACATTGATAACAGGTAGAACTTGTGCAAAGTTAACAATGTTGGGTTTCATACAAGGACTCCCTGGACTTCCGGGTCTTCCTGGTCTTGATGGTCTCGGAGGACCAAAGGGCATGAAAGGAGCAAAAGGTATATGTGTGTTAGTCAGTGTAACTGTGTCTTAAAAAAGGTTGCAATAAAGCATGTAATAACGCAGCCCTGTTAATAGTATGCTGGATTTGACCGTTATGTCGTACCATTACTAAATACTAGATGTATTTATTTATTTGTATGATTAAGGCTTAGGTATCTCAGGCCGTCCAGGACCAGATGGCTTTCCTGGAGTCAAAGGGTCCATCGGACTGCCAGGACCTCATGGACACTCTTTTCCTGGGCCTAAAGGCTATATAGGTCCATCAGGTGACAAAGGTATCAACAATTCATCTGCTAGACCAAATACCTGGTCTTAGGAATGTGAAATATTTTCAGATGAGGAAAGATTTTACTTTAAATACAATAAAAATCTTTGTTACTTTGCACTGATTCTTCCATATGTCTTGCACAGATGGAAAAATTGACAATAAAGAATATTTGAAATCTTAAAGTTGCTGGTGTTGAACTGGAATCCATCCATTTTCTACCGCTTGTCCCCCTTGAAGTCGCTGGGATGGCTGGAGCCTATCCCAGCTGCATCCTCAAAACTGACAAATCTCTGTATTAAATTAGGTTTCTTTCAATAGGTTTAAACGGTTCTCCTGGTGAACCTGGATACCCTGGGAGAGATTGTGACAAACCTTTGCCAGGACCCTATGGGGAGCCAGGATATGAAGGGGCTCCCGGACCCCCAGGTCTGCGCATGTCTTTATCTGTACATAGGTAGACATCAGTTTCTTTATCACTGATGTTTTGACTTTTTAAAATCTACATAGGTCCTCCTGGGCCGCCAGGGGAACCAGGAATTGTCATTTCGTACAAAGGAGATCCGGGGCAAAGTGGCCTACCCGGAACTCCAGGGGGAAAGGGAGATAAGGGCTTTCCAGGACTTCCAGGACCTTCTTGTGAAGGAATTGCTGGACCTAAAGGTGAAATCACAGAAACTAACATTTTAATTGCCATCATAATATACGGCATTATTCCTTAATATGAAATGCACATTTACAGGAGAGAGAGGCCTCCCTGGTTCAAGAGGTTTTCTGGGAGTTAAAGGACAGAGAGGTGTCCCTGGACCCCCGGGGAGGAAAGGAGTTACAGGCTCACCTGGAAACATTGGTTTGTAGCACAGTAAAGGCTTGTTTTTGAAAAAATATGTTTGACATGTTCTTATGCAGTGCCACTTGGTGGAACATTAAGTTACATAACATGACATTGGTGCACAGGTCCTAAAGGGGACATGGGTGATTCTATTGCTGAACGCCCAATGACGGCTCCTGACGGGCCCCCAGGACCACCAGGTTCCCCAGGACCTTATGGATTCCCAGGTGCTACGGGCCCACCAGGGCCTCCGGGACACAAAGGCAAGAGATCCCTCCATGTGTACATATCCTAATCCAGAAATATTATAGACGCGGAAAAGGGTGCAATTCAAGAAATGTATTTTTACTTTTTGCCGTGGTATTCTCTTTGCAATGGGGTCAACCAACTACACTTTGTTTTGTCGGCTTTGGTTGCACAATAAGTATTTTTTTAGTGATTATCTTTTTTTGTGGCCTAGGTGCAAAAGGTCCCATTGGGTCTCAGGGCCTTCCTGGGTCACCAGGCCCTGCTGGACTCGATGGTCCAGTTGGGGATCAAGGAGATCATGGTCAGCAAGGATTTTTTGGTCCTGAAGGTGAGTCCGATTCAGTTTCACATATTGAGTAGTATAAAATTCATATTCAGTGGCTTAGCATTGGTTGCTGAGTGGTATCAGTGGCAGTGTTGCTATAATGGTTATTATCTGTTTGGCCAGCACCAGAGAGGAGTCAAAACACCAGATGGATTGCTCAAATGATGTTCAAATAGAATTGTCTTCAACTCATCCATCCACTCTCTAGGCAGCCCGGGTCCAATCGGGGATCGAGGTGCCCCAGGCCACATTGGAACAACATGGTCAGGCTTCCTATTGGTTCTTCACAGTCAGTCGGTCCAGGTACCGCAGTGTCCCGAGGGCAGCAGTCAGCTTTGGGTGGGCTACAGTCTGGTCTACTTGGAGGGCCAAGAGAAGGCTCATACACAGGACCTTGGTCGGTAACCAGCATGAAATGTGTTGTCAATCCAAATCTTCATTGATTTCTATCTCTCCAGGTCAGGCTGGCTCCTGCTTGCCTGTCTTTTCCACCATGCCTTTCTCCTACTGCAACAAAGCTGCATGCCACTACTCCGCCCGTAATGACAAATCTTACTGGCTCTCCACCACGGCCGCCATTCCTATGATGCCACTCTTTGGCCAGGAGATCAGTTCCCACATCAGCCGCTGTGTGGTGTGCGAGACTCGTTTACCTGCAGTGGCTTTTCACAGCCAGGATCAGCTGGTGCCCACTTGCCCGCCTGGATGGAGGAGTCTATGGAAGGGATACTCCTTCCTTCTAGTGAGTATTCTCAGAAATAGTTCCAAAATAATGCTGTCATTTTCCCCCGTGGGAAGGGTCCAATGTGACAAAATCAAATATATAAATAGATTGACCGTATTTACGGATTATAAAGTGCACCTACTTAATTTTAGAAAGGGAAAAAATTGCCGCACCAAACTATAAGCCGCAGATATGTGAAATGAGTTATTTACACAGAAAGATTTTACAGATGTTTATTTACAGACATTAACTGTCTCTTAATGGTGTCTTTAATACGGCAGTAAAACGGCTGATCAAAAAAAAACAGAAGTCATTGTCATGGATCCACTAGCTGCGCACTCCAAGCTAGTGGAGGAGGAATTATGGTGTGGGGTTGTTTAGTTCCAGAGAAAGGAACTTTGAATGCTCCAGGATACCAAAACATTTTGGACAATTCCATGCTCCCAACCTTGTGGGAACAGTTTGGAGCGGGCACCTTCCTCTTCCAACATGACTGTGCATCAGTGCACAAAGCAAGGTCCATAAAGACATGGATGACAGAGTCTGGTGTGGATGAACTTGACTGGCCTGCACCCAGTCCTGACCTGAACTGGATAGAACACCTTTGGGATGAATTACAACGGAGACTGAGAGCCAGGCCTTCTCCACCAACATCAGTGTGTGACCTCACCAATGCGCTTTTGGAAGATTGGTGGAAAATTCCTATAAACATACTCCGCAACCTTGTGGACAGCCTTCCCAGAAGAGTTGCAGCTGTAATAGCTGCAAAAGGTGGACCCACATCATATTGAACCCTATGGGTTAGGAATGGGATGGCACTTCAAGTTCATATGTGAGTCAAGGCAGGTGGCCAAATACTTTTGGCAATATAGTGTATATATACTACAGTAGTAATGACCACGTGAGGAGACCAAATGATTGGCTCAGTTTGAGGCAGCATTGCTATATTGGATTAAAAGAGGTGTTTTTCATGTTGAGAAGGCTCTCACGAAGTTGAAAAACATATTCAGAAATGTCCTAAATATATATTTTTTTAATGCACTAGCTATGAAGATATTTGATTTATAATTACAGTAATGATTCACGGAAATTCACTTATCGCAGTCATGTACGCAAATAATTAGCGATAAATGAGGGACGACTGTATTATGAATTAGGTTATTATTCAAAGATTGATTGGTTTCTTTCATTTTGTCCCATTTTACCTTCTAACACGCCTGAGTCTGTTTTTGTTGTGTCTCCAGCACACAGGGGCAGGCGACGAGGGCGGCGGTCAGTCTCTGGCGTCCACTGGGAGCTGCCTTAAGGACTTCCGAACTCACCCGATCATCGAGTGCCAAGGCGCACAAGGCTCCTGTCACTACTTTGCCAACCTCTACAGTTTCTGGCTGACAGTTGTGCGTCCCACAGATCAGTTTGTGTCCCCGAGGCCTGGTACCATCAAAGCTGCTGAGAAGCAGCGACGCACGGCCAGTCAGTGTCACGTCTGCCTCCGACAGTAGAGCAACACAAGTCATTTTGAGGAACATTATGAACTTTATTAACTGAATCACCATCGATTGATGGATGACTGGTGCTTACCTTGATGCTGTTCTTTATTCAACCTGTCCCAAATTAAATCTTACGTCCTGCCATCCATAGTCTTCTATCCCTCATTTAAAATGTTAAAAAAAAAGTACAGTTAATATCATTTAAAACACAAACAGTACAGACCAAGAAAATTAGTTGAACAGGTATTTTTTCTACTTTAGTATAATGTTTTTCCATAGAACCAGTATACAACTCTCAACTGCACAGACAATGTTTATATTTACACTCAGTACCTCTTTCCTAAGTTGAAATAGGTTCCTTGTATTCTATGGCCATCATCATATTTCAGTCTTCTGTGGGAAAGCACACCAAGAAAATGAGTTGAACAGTTATTTTTTTCTACGTTAGTATAATGACAGCGTGGCTCGGTTGGGAGAGTGGCTGTGCCAGCAACCTGAGGGTTCCTGGTTCGACCCCCAGCGATTGGTTGCTGCAAAGTCTCTGGCTTGTGCTTTGAGTACTGAAGGAAACACAACTCTACTTTTAGTAATAGATTACTTGCAAAATGGCAGAAATCTGTAGTTTCCCCCCCAGAGATCTCTATGATGACATCTACAACAAAAACTACAGAATGGCGGCCAAACGTAGCTATGCCCCCAATCTATAATTTATAATTCTATGGTCTCAATCTATACATTATAATTCTATGCCCACAATCTATACTTTATAATTATATGGTCTCAATTGTGACAGGTACAGTAGTGTTAAGTGATGTATACATCATACAAAAGATGTAAATCCAATCATTTTGAGGCCGAAACAAGAGGTTGAAGGATGACATTAAATCTGATAATTACGCAGCAAGCATGTTGCCACTTGAGTCCATTTTCCAATATTTTTTAAAATTGACAAAAAGGCCAATTGTACAAACCCCGTTTCCATATGAGTTGGGAAATTGTGTTAGATGTAAATATAAACGGAATACAATGATTTGCAAATCATGTTCAACCAATATTCAGTTGAATATGCTACAAAGACAACATATTTGATATTCAAACTGATAAACTTTTTTTTTTTTGCAAATAATCATTAACTTTAGAATTTGATGCCAGCAACACGTGACAAAGAAGTTGGGAAAGGTGGCAATAAATACTGATAAAGTTGAGGAATGCTCATCAAGCACTTATTTGGAACATCCCACAGGTGAACAGGCAAATTGGGAACAGGTGGGTGCCATGATTGGGTATAAAAGTAGATTCCATGAAATGCTCAGTCATTCACAAACAAGGATGGGGCAAGGGTCACCACTTTGTCAACAAATGCATGAGCAAATTGTTGAACAGTTTAAGAAAAACCTTTCTCAACCAGCTATTGCAAGGAATTTAGGGATTTCACCATCTACGGTCCGTAATATCATCAAAGGGTTCAGAGAATCTGGAGAAATCACTGCATGTAAGCAGCTAAGCCCGTGACCTTCGATCCCTCAGGCTGTACTGCATCAACAAGCGACATCAGTGTGTAAAGGATATCACCACGTGGGCTCAGGAACACTTCAGAAACCCACTGTCAGTAACTACAGTTGGTTGCTACATCTGTAAGTGCAAGTTAAAACTCTCCTATGCAAAGCGAAAGCCATTTATCAACAACATCCAGAAACGCCGCCGGCTTCCCTGGGCCTGAGCTCATCTAAGATGGACTGATACAAATTGGAAAAGTGTTCTGTGGTCTGACGAGTCCACATTTCAAATTGTTTTTGGAAACTGTGGACGTCGTGTCCTCCGGTCCAAAGAGGAAAAGAACCATCCGGATTGTTATAGACGCAAAGTTGAAAAGCCAGCATCTGTGATGGTTTGGGGGTGTATTAGTGCCCAAGACATGGGTAACTTACACATCTGTGAAGGCGCCATTAATGCTGAAAGGTACATACAGGTTTTGGAGCAACATATGTTGCCATCCAAGCAACGTTACCGTTACCATGGACGCCCCTGCTTATTTCAGCAAGACAATGCCAAGCCACGTGTTACATCAACGTGGCTTCATAGTAAAAGAGTGCGGGTACTAGACTGGCCTGCCTGTAGTCCAGACCTGTCTCCCATTGAAAATGTGTGGCACATTATGAAGCCTAAAATACCACAACGGAGACCCCCGGACTGTTGAACAACTTAAGCTGTACATCAAGCAAGAATGGGAAAGAATTCCACCTAAGAAGCTTAAAAAATGTGTCTCCTCAGTTCCCAAACGTTTACTGAGTGTTGTTAAAAGGAAAGGCCATGTAACACAGTGGTGAACATGCCCTTTCCCAACTACTTTGGCACGTGTTGCAGCCATGAAATTCTAAGTTAATTATTATTTGCAAAATAAAAATAAAGTTTGAATATCAAATATCTTGTCTTTGTAGTGCATTCAATTGAATATGGGTTGAAAAGGATTTGCAAATCATTGTATTCCGTTTATATTTACATCTAACACAATTTCCCAACTCATATGGAAACGGGGTTTTTACATTTGTCATGATGACGACTGTCAGTGTGTACATTTGTCATGATGACGACTGTCAATGTGTGCATTTGTCATGACGACTGTCAGTGTGTACATTCGTCATGATGACGACTGTCAGTGTGTACATTTGATGAAGACTGTCAGTGTGTACATTTGTCATGATGACGACTGTCAATGTGTGCATTTGTCATGATGACGACTGTCAACTTTTCACACATTTTCAGGTGTGATGACAAATGAAAATTTGTGAAAAGTTGACAGTGAAACAAGACAGACATTCATTTTCCCTCAGCGACCCATCAAATGAGGTCCGGGGAGCGGAGGGCGTGGTCATCCCTGCTTTGCACCGTTGATACCACGATGACGTCACGTGACAACAAGCCCCGCCTTTTAAAAAGCACATAGTTGTGTCCTGATACTAAACATCATTTTTTTAAGTGACATATAAATTACTTTCCCTAGTAATTCATTACATTTATTATTTAATTACTTTTTAGGTTAATGTAACAAGCAACTATAATTAAGTACTTTTTAAAAGTAATTTTCAGAGCAGTGGACATGTAAGACATTTCTTTGGCCACTGGGTGTCAGTGTTGCCACCTGGATGTAGATGTAGTCACTATACAGGAAGTAGAAGAAATATACCAACTTGAATGGCATGTGACTGTCGATGTTAGTAATGAAACATGTACAACAATACTGCCTTTGAAGAAAACAAGACAATTGTATTTCTGGCATCTACAGTTTTTACATTCCGAAAACTAACACACAAAGAGCGACTTTGGGCTGCCATTGGAGGTCTGGCTAGTACATCATGGCGGTGACAGATGGAGGCTCCACAACTCCTTCCACATACTGTAAGTAGCTGCTTGGACTTGTTGTGATATGTGCTTTGTGCTTTTACTTTTCTCTGAATGACAGCATCCTAGCTAAAGTGTCATCATTTACCACAGCTAGAATTCAGCTTGTGGTCATGCAGGCACAGCTGCTCCCACAATGCCATCACATACTTTCCAATAGTCACTAATTATTGTGTGCCATCACTTTGGCACAGGTGAGCATTAGGCGGGGTCTTTTTCCAACCACAGTGGCACCTCAACTTGTGTTTTTATCACAAGAGCTGGCTAATTGTTATGGTTTTAAGGGGCCTACTATGCAAAACCAACTTTTCTCACCTGTTGGTATACCTGCTGTTTTGTATCTGAGATTTACAAAAGTCCTGAAAAATTGAACTCAAACCGTGGAGGCATGGTAGAGATGTTTATGAAACAATCTTGCCTCCCTTCATACTTCTGCTAAACCAGGGGTCCCTGACGTTGTGGTCAATAAGTGCCTTCTTTTTCGCACTCCTCTTGTTATGGGGCAAACTGGTACGAACTGTTGCCATTTCTACTACAAATTAGCGTATAGTTTGAACTAGGGTTGTACTGTATTAGTATGGGTCATATACTTGCATAGCGCTTTTCTACCTTTAAGGTACTCAAAGCGCTTTGACACTATTTCCACATTCACCCATTCACACACACATTCACACACTGATGGCGGGAGCTGCCATGCAAGGCCCTAACCACGACCCATCAGGCGCAAGGGTGAAGTGACTTGCTCAAGGACACAACGGACGTGACTAGGATGGTAGAAGGTGGGGATTGAACCAGGAACCCTCAGGTTGCTGGCACGGCCACTCTCCCAACCGCGCCACGCTGTCCGTACTATAGTACCGCGATAGTAATGAATCATTTTCGGTACGATACCGTCTGTGAAACGTACCGGTCCCGCACACCCCCCGCTCCCGCGTCGAAGTCACGTCATGACATTGCTGGTTTACGAGCAGACAAGCATGTTGGGCAGCGCACAATCACAGAGTACTTACAAGCAGACACAGTGTGTAGACAGAAAAGGGAGAATGGACGCATTTGGCTTAAAAACTAACGATAAAGGTGAAGTTATAACACTCAGGAAGAGGTGCTTTAAGACATGGCTAGCTAGCTAGCTGCTAACGTCCATCCGCCGTCGGCAGTGTTTTAGCTATATCCAAAATCCCTGCAGGACGAGGTATAGCTAAACATGCTTCACTACACACCGTAGCTGACCCGCATCAAAATGTAAACAAACGCCATTGGTGGATCGACACCTAACATCCACTGTAATGATATCAAGTACGAGCCCGTATCGAGTCGATACTACTATGATTACGTCGATATTTTTTGGCATCACATCTTTTGTTTTTTTAAAATGTATATTATGTTTATAAACTCAGGAAATACGTCCCTGGACACATGAGGACTTTGAATATGATCAATGTATGATCCTGTAACTACTTGGTATCGGATTGATACCCAAATTTGTGGTATCATCCAAAACAACAGAAGAATACGTGTTTATTACATTTTAACAGAAGTGTAGATAGAACATGTTAGAAGAGAAAGTAAGCAGATATTAACAGTAAATGAACAAGTAGATAAATCATTAATTTTCTACCACTTGTCCTTAATAATGTTGACAAAATAATAGAATGATAAATGACACAATATGTTACTGCATATGTCAGCAGACTAATTAGGGGTCTTTGTTTGTTTACTTACTACTAAAAGACAAGTTGTCTAGTATGTTCACTATTTTATTTAAGGACTTAACTGCAATAAGAAACATATGTTTAATATACCCTAAGATTTTTTGTTAAAATAAAGCCAATAATGCAATTTTTTTGTGGTTCCCTTTATTTAGAAAAGTACCAAAATTATTTTAGTACCGCTACCAAAATGTTGAAAAGAGAAACTACAAATTGTGATGTTTTGACCCAAGAACCACCATGACACGTAGTGTAGACCACCAGGAAGTGTTTTGAATGTAGAAAAAAATCACAATATGACACCTTTAAGTTGTAAGCAACATTTTGAGATGAAGGCATTCCCTGCCATTAGTAGGCAGAGCAATTGTCACAGTGTACCCCAGAAGATCCCCTGATCTGGTCTTACTTGCTAGCATTAGCTCATAACAGTGCTTCTCAATAGTTTTTTGTTACGCCCCCCTAGAAAGAAAAAAATACTTTGCGCCCCCGACTCTCCACCGTGACTATAAGTAGTAACATTTGTCTAAAAATTTTTTTATAAGTACATCTTTCTTTTTTTCTTTCTTTCTTTTAGTTTATTTCGAACATGAACATACTCACAGTATAATACATCACAATTTCATATCATTTCACTTTACATCATGTCCGAAAAGGAGTAGGAAGAAGTAAAGCTTATTTAATCCTACCCCTTTCCCACTTCAGAGCGTTTACAAATATATACAATCATTTACTGACCTTTTTATATAATAAAATAACATCTGTGAATTAGTATACACAACAGTTTTGTAATATGTAATTAATTAATTCAGTCATTATTAACATACTGAGATGAAGAATATCTTACTTTCAATAAGGTTGAAAGTATTTCTCATAATTCTTCTTCTTTGTACTTTGTAAGCACTATTAATTTGAACAACCTCTTAAACTGGATCATATCAGTACAATGTTTAACTTCTTTACTTAATCCATTCCATAATTTAATTCCACATACTGATATGCTAAAGGTTCTAAGTGTTGTACGTGCATATAAATGTTTTCAATAATTTTTTCCTCTAAGGTTATATTTCTCCTCTTTAGTTGAGAAGAATTGTTGTACATTCTTTGGTAGCAGGTTATAGTTTGCTTTGTGCATCATTTTAGCTGTTTGCAATTTTACCAAATCACAGAACTTTAATATTTTTGACTCAATAAATAAAGGGTTTGTATGTTCTCTATATCCAACATTATGTATTATTCTAACTGATCTTTTTTGTAACACGGTTAGCGAATGTAGCGCACATTTGTAGTTATTTCCCCATATTTCTACACAATAACTCAGATATGGTAACACTAGCAAGCAGTAGACAATATGAAGTGATTTTTGGACCAGGACGTATTTTGCTTTATTCATTATTGAAATGTTTTTTGCCACCTTATGTTGTATGTTTTGTATATGAGATTTCCAGTTCATTTGATCATCTATTAATACTCTCAAAAATCTTGTTTCTTTTACCCTTTCAATGTCTACTCCGTCGATTTGTATTTGTGTATGATGCTCTTTTCTACTGTTATCAAATAGCATTATTTTAGTTTTACTGAGATTCAAAGATAGTCTGTTTTTGTCAAACCATCTTTTTAATTTGTTCATTTCTTCTGTTATTATTTGTACTAGGGATGGGCGATACCACACTTTTAGGATTCGATACGATACCGATACTTTTTCTCGCATTTTCATCGATACCTATACCGATACCGATACCAATAATTTCTTATTGGCAATTTTTTGTCAGTCAAAAATATTATTACTATTGTTATTATTTAAGACAAATCACAAGACAAATACAGACCATTTATACCACATTTATTATGGTCAATATATAATAAAAGTAAAATTAAAATAAATAACATAAATATGAAAAATAAATTAAATATTATTTATAATAATAACTATATATTATATATAATAATAATTAAATATTAGGGCTTTCCAATTAACAGTCAAATCCGAATTGCAAGAAGCTGCAGTTATTTTTTAAAGTTTGTGATATAATTAGCAATTAATGAAATATGAAATAGGCTAATGTTTTCGAAATGTAAGAAATCATGTTACAGATTAAAACCAAAATCACATTCAATCATATATTCAAGATTTTCTTGGAAAAAAATAAAACTGTAATGCAAAGATGAAGAATCTCCAAATTGTATCTCTTTCTTATCTTGTTTTAAATACTCAAGCAATTTTCAACTAACAGTAAATTCCCCTGTGTGGAAATTATTTGAATTTAGGATAATCATTTAAACAAAAATATTCAGTAAACATTACTAAAAAAAACCAAAACAACAATGCCTGTTTTAAGTCAACAATTGGACAACACTGGATATGCCTGGCTGCATCGCTGTCGGCTGGCTGTGTGTGTGTGTTGCACGTTGACGACGCTCATTCGCTGTCTCCTGTCACGTGACTGGGCCAGCTCTATACTCTGACAGGTACAGGGGTGTCCCAGCACATAGTAAGTTAAGTAAGTAATCAAAAACATCTGAAAGTGATGCTTGCACCCCCCACACGCCGTTTTTTGGTTTATATCGATACTTTTTTCAGAAAAGTGATGCCAAATGAGTAGCGTGTGAGTATCGATATATCGATACCACAGGATCGATACCCACATCCCTAATTTGTATTATCTTCTGTGTGTTCTCTCCTGAACAAATAACATTGTAAGTTTATTAACATTAAAGGAAACGACACACCGGTCTTTCCTGGTCTTCCACCGTGGTTCCAGTGAAGCCAAGTGCTACATACGCTTCATCAAAAAAAGTATGTTCCCCGAGGTCACACGCGGCCCCCCATGGCATCGCACCGTGCCCGCCCCACTATTTGAGAAGGACTGGCTTATAGCAATAGATTGAGCTCACTTAGTTTTTCCAACCATGGTAAGAAAGGTAGTGAGTGTGAAGGACAGTGGTGAGAAGAAGAAGCAGATTTGAATTAAAGAAAGATATCATCAAAAACATGACAGAGCGTGTGGCTAACTTGGCGAAGCAGTTGGAGCGTTTCACTGCTGGTCTGCACCCTACTGAAGCAGAATGAGTTTAACGCCAGCCAAGAATGTTGAAATAATATCCAAACGGCTGACATTTATCCATGTAAATATTGAAAAGCTGCTGATAGTGTGTTTGACAAAGAAGCAGCTGGAAGGACTTACTAAGTCATAATTATGACGGTTTTGTGTTTTGTTTATACTTTACGGAAAAAATATCGAGATATATATCGTATATCGCTATTCAGCAAATGGAGAGGAAAACACAACCAAAAATTGTAGGCTTCTTTATTTCTCTAATATTTCTATTTATTATAAGATATTGTTATTTGGTTATTTTTTAATAAATATGTTTTCAATGTAATCAGAGTCTGTAGTCTGTAGCGATGAGGTGGAGACGTGATGGCGACGGAGAGACACCACCTTAACTAACATTATGTAATATATAATATATAACTAATGTTTACTATCTAAGTTTTTTTCTTTTTAAAAGGCATGTTTCATTTAAAGGGAAGCTGCACTTTTTTTTTTTTAATTTTGGGATCATTATGAAGGACATGACGACGGATGGATTTAAAAAAAAATGCATTCTAAGTATTAAACAAAGGTAAATAAAAGTCAGCTTACTGTTATGATTTGTCATCCTATGTTGGAGTCTGGGTATTATTCTCCTTAGTTTAGTGGCCTGTTATGTTTGTCAATGCTTCTTTGCTCGTTTTCTTGTTGCTAGGTGACTGATTAGCCGCATCTGCTTTCTGTTTGTTGATTAGCGTCCTCACCGGGTTCTGTACCTAATCACTCCCTTTCATATTCTGCTGCTTTTGTTTTGCTGTTTGCTACAGACGACTTTTTGTTTTTTGTTGTTTGTGTCACATTATGTATGTTCTAGCACCCAGTTTATGTAATGTTGCCTTGTGTATTGAAGTAAAGAATCATCTTACCTGCACCCTGCCTGAGGCCCTCCGCATCAAACACTTCACAACAAGCCAGTGTACGACACTTACAGCGCAGCCAACGGGAGCTCCTCTGTTCGACCCATAAAATCCAATAAATAACCATTCAAAAAGCGCCAACAATACTCCATTAACATTTTGTGACTTGAATATTAACCAAGTGTTTGTGATATTGTTATTATAAGCGCTAACGCAGACAAACTATTTATAACGGCACCGCAATCACTTCTGTGTCATCCTATGTTGACAACATGGAGTGGTCTGCTGCTTCCTCGCTTCCCTGCTCCCTGTAGGTTCATTCTAGATCATAAATCATGCATCTCACCTGCACAGAAGACGTCTGAGTAGGTATTCTGACAAGTTGGTACACTTTGACAGCACTTTAGGACTTGGAACTGGCGAGAAAGACACCAAAAGTGTTTGTTCCCACCGCCCCCCGACCCGGTTTGTTCGCGAGGATAATGAGACATTTTTCCTTTAAATGGGAATATATGAGTATCCTAATGACAGCAGACCTTGCACATTAAAGGCCTACTGAAACCCACTACTACCGACCACGCAGTCTGATAGTTTATATATCAATGATGAAATCTTAACATTATAACACATGCCAATACGGCCGGGTTAACTTATAAAGTGACATTTTAAATTTGCCGCTAAACTTCCGGTTCGAAACGCCTCTGAGGATGACGTATGCGCGTGACGTAGACCGGCGAACACGGGTATGCCTTCCACATTGAAGCCAATACGAAAAAGCTCTGTTTTCATTTCATAATTCCACAGTATTCTGGACATCTGTGTTCGTGAATCTGTTTCAATCATGTTCATTGCATTATGGAGAAGGAAGCCGAGCAAGCAAAGAAGAAAGTTGTCGGTGCGAAATGGACGTATTTTTCGAACGTAGTCAGCCACAACAGTACACAGCCGGCGCTTCTTTGTTTACATTCCCGAAAGATGCAGTCAAGATGGAAGAACTCGGATAACAGAGACTCTAACCAGGAGGACTTTTGACTTGGATACACAGACGCCTGTAGAGAACTGGGACAACACAGACTCTTACCAGGATTACTTTGATTTGGATGACAAAGACGCAGACGTGCTACTGTGAGTATGCAGCTTTGGCTTTTTTTTGCGTATGTACGTAACTTTTTTAAAATATATAAGCTTTATGAACCTTGGGTTAGGTGAACGGTCTTTTGGGCTGAGTGATTGTGTGTGTTGATCATGTGTTTGAATTGTATTGGCGTGTTCTATGGAGCTAGGAGCTAGCAGAGGAGCTAGGAGCTAGCATAACACGTACCGTACCGTACGTGCACGTCACGTACGTAACTTTTTAAAAATATATAAGCTTTATGAACCTTGGGTTAGGTAAACGGTCTTTTGGGCTGAGTGATTGTGTGTGTTGATCAGGTGTTTGAATTGTATTGGCGTGTTCTATGGAGCTAGGAGCTAGCAGAGGAGCTAGGAGCTAGCATAACAAACACGCAGGTGTTTTTATGCAGGATTAATTTGTGGCATATTAAATATAAGCCTGGTTGTGTTGTGGCTAATAGAGTATATATATGTCTTGTGTTTATTTACTGTTGTAGTCATTCCCAGCTGAATATCAGGTCACCCCCGGCTCTCACAGCATCTTCCCTATCTGAATAGCTTCAACTCCCCACTAGTCCTTCACTTGCACTTTAATCATCCACAAATCTTTCATCCTCGCTCAAATTAATGGGGAAATTGTCGCTTTCTCGGTCCGAATCTCTCTCACTTCATGCGGCCATCATTGTAAACAATAGGGAACTTTGCGTATATGTTCAACTGACTACGTCACGCTATTTGGAGCATTGGTAGTGTTGTGTTCATTCAAGTTAATCTTAAATACTGTTCTTATACTTGAATGCCTATTGGTAATGTGTTCTACTGTCTTACTCAGGCTATTTACGTTGTGCCTTTTGATACCTTGAAGCCACCGTAGTTGGGCTGGGCCTTTTGAGGAAGTGACTGAAATAAAGGAGAGTGCTGTTGTGAAGTAGAGCGAGGCTGTTGTGTCTGTTATTTGAACATAACATTTGGCGAACGAGGATGGCTGACACACCTATATTCTCCCTGCCACCTCCGGACCCGTTTCTACCCCTCCCGGGCGATCCTGTCATTCCCTGGAATCAGTGGAAATCGTCTTTTGAGACGTATCTTTTGGCCACAGGTTTGGACAATGCCACTAGCGCGAGGAAGCGCGCCATTCTCCTACACCTGCTTGGAGCGGAGGGGAACAGAATTTTCAATTCTCTCAGCGGTACGCTGGACACTTATGATGCAGTCATAACAGCTTTGAGCGGACATTTTGTAAAATCACAGAATATCCTACTCCGCCGGTTGGAGTTCAGACGAAGATGTCAGCGCCCGGGTGAGTCTGCCAGGCAGTATGTAGCAGATTTAAGAGCCCTATCACAGAACTGTAATTTCGGCAACCTCACTGATGAACTCATTCGAGACCAGCTCATTGAGAAAACGTCTAATCCCAGAGTGCAGGAGGAGTTGTTACTCAAGGATGCAACTTTGACACTTGATGACGCACTAATAATCGCAATACAAGTGGAATCGGCTACTGAATGTGCGGCCAAAATTGCGGAAAATAAGCCTCATAGGCCTACCCCTGCTATTGAACAGTCAGTGCAACAGCTATCAACCTCAGACCCTGATGCTGCTATACAGGTAGCGCGTCCCCAGCCAACACGTCAACAGAGACGGTGTGGGAATTGTGGCTCCAACCGCCATGCAACAAGGGCCCAGGACTGCCCTGCTAGGGGCCAAACTTGTCGCCGTTGTCAGAAGCCTAACCACTTTGCCAGGTGGTGCCGGTCCGCTCCGGCCGATTACCCTGATGCACAGTCACATGACCCGGCGGTGCCTGTGCGCACTGTAGGCCCCCACTCAGCGACTTTCTCGAGGTGCCCTGTTTACCTGGATGACTGCTGTGTCCCTCTCCTCCTCGACACTGGGGCCAAAGTGTCACTACTGAATGTCGACACCTGCAACCTGCTCTTCCCGAACAGACAGCTACAGCCCCCGTCCACTGCCCTCTGTGGCTACGGCCGCAGCAAAATCGATGTCGTCGGCCTTCTCTACCTCCCGGTTCGCTACACCTCTACAGCTGTGGACCGTTTCCCGTTCCACATCACGCGCCGCGGCGAGAACATCATGGGCCTCGACCTCTTCACTAGCCTGGGTTTTACCCTGCAGGACAACAGCGGTATGCGGATTCTACACGTAGCGTCTCCGAGGCAACACGACCAGCCGGAGCTGTTTAACGGCCTGGGCTGCCTCAGCTCATTTACACACAAGCCACTCCTGGACCACAGCGTGCCTCCCGTGGTCCAGCCCCTTCGCCGTGTTCCCCTGGCTTTGCGGGACGGCGTTACGCAGGAGCTTCAACGCCTCCAGGCTGGTGGAATCATAGAGCCCATCGACGCTTCCCCATGGGTGTCCAACATTGTCATCGCCAAGAAGAAGTCGGGCGGACTGAGAGTCTGCGTCGACCTCCGCCAAGTGAACAAGGCAGTGGTGCCTGACAAATATCCTCTTCCTACGACGGAGGAACTCACTACACACTTCCACGGCTCCCGAGTTTTCAGTAAATTGGACTTGCGCCAGGGCTATTTACAAGTCCCTTTACATAAGGAGAGTAGGGACTTGACAGCGTTTATCACCCACACTGGCCTGTACCGCTACACGAGGATGCCTTTTGGGCTCAATTCAGCGCCGAGTTGTTTCCAGAAAATCATGTCCACAATCCTCGCTAGCTGCACTGGGACTGTGGCGTATCTGGATGATATTGTGGTGCATGGGCCAGATGCTGCCACACACGATGCCCGCCTGGAACAGGTTTTCACCGCACTCAAGCGCCACCATGCCACGCTGAACACAGAGAAGTGTGTTTTCGCTGCACCCGCCATAGACTTTGTTGGGTTCCGTGTCTCCGCCGACGGCATCTCGCCTCTCCAGTCGAACGTGGATGCCATCATCGACGTCCCCACTCCTGCGACGGCCTCCCAGGTGGCATCATTTTTGGGGATGACAGCCTACTACATGCGGTTCCTGCCTCAGTACTCCTCCATTACGGCCCCGCTCAGGATGCTGCTCAGGCAGGAGACACCATGGTCTTGGACTCCCAAGTGCCAGGTTGGTTTCGACGAGTTGAAGCGGCTCCTCACCACGTCTCCGATCCTGGCGCACTTCCAACTGGACAGCCCCACATTCGTGACCTGTGATGCTTCCGCAGTGGCTCTAGGTGCCGTTCTGTCACAGATCCATGATGGCGTAGAGAGACCGGTAGCGTTTGCCTCTCGGGCGCTCAGCCCCACTGAGCAGAAATATTCAGTGGGCGAACGGGAGGCACTCGCCTGTATATGGGCATGTGAGCGTTGGCATCTCTACTTATACGGAAGGTCCTTTACTTTACGGACGGACCACCAGGCCCTGACGACCCTGATGTCTACCTCTGGTGTGGGGCACAGGCCCCTCCGTCTTCACAGATGGTCAGACCGTCTGCAGCAGTATGACTTTCAGCTACAATTCACCCCTGGCAGGAATAACGTGGTGGCAGACTACCTGTCCCGTCCTGCCACCACCCAGGGCCCCGCTGTCTCCCCGGAGGACGAAGAAGACGTGGTCCACCTGGTCCACTCACCATTGAAGGACACTGTCTCCCTTCGTGATTTGGAGACGGCCTCAGCAGCCGAGCCTGTCTTCACCATGCTGCGTGACTACATCAGACACGGTTGGCCTTCCCGTGTCCCACCTGAGCTAGAGCCGTATTCCCGTGTGAAGAACGAACTGTCATGCTGGGGTGAGGCCTGCATCGCCCGGGGACACTGCGCTGTTATCCCAGTAGCCCTCAGAGGGTGTGTCTTACAGATGGCACACCAGGGTCACCTTGGCATAGTCAAAGCCAAGCAAAGGTGCCGTGACACAGTGTGGTGGCCCGCCATCGATCGAGACCTGGAGGGACTCATCCGCTCCTGTGCAGCGTGCCTCACCAGTGGGAAGACTGGGCCACCCGCTTCGCCTCCACTCCAGCCCCTGGACTGGCCAACTAAACCGTGGGACCATCTCCAGCTTGATATCTGTGGTGAGCTGCATAATGTGCCACACCACCAGAGGTTTCTTGTGGTGGTCTACGACCTGCATTCCAAGTGGCCTGAGGTGGCTCCCATGGGAACGGTCACCTCTGCTGCCGTCGTCGCCTTCCTGGACCGCCTGTTTTCCCGTTGGGGTTTACCCCGAGCCATCACCACGGACAACGGTCCTCAGTTCCTGTCCTCGGAGTTCACCGCCTACCTTGCCAGCAAGGGTGTTACTCACATCAGAACCTCCGTCTACCACCCCCAGGCAAACGGGGGGGTGGAAAGGTACAACCAATCACTGAAGAATGGACTGCGTGCTCACATGTCCGAGGGATACTCGCTGGAGGCTGCAATGAATCAGACCCTCCTCCACTACAGGGCGACTGTCCACTCTACAACAGGGGTCTCTCCTGCCAGCCTCATGGTGGGTCGAGAGTTTGTGCTTCCCCTGTCGAGACTCCGCCCACCGATGGCCGCGAGCCCGCGACCATGCTCAGCAGCAGTCAAGTCTCGCGTCAAGGGACAACAAACTTCCATGAAGCAAAGGTTCGATCAGAAGCACAGGGCTAAATGGCCAGCTGTCAGAGTGTCGGACTGGGTCAGAGCGCGCCGGCCCCACCGCGCCAACAAACTGTCAACATTCTGGTCTGCTCCATACCAGGTCAGCCGCCAGCTGGGCCCAGCTTCATTTCAGTTATCCGATGGATCCCGTTGGCACGCTAGCTGCCTGCGCAAGGTACCTGCCCCTCCTCACCAGCCTCACGTCACAGGGGTGGCACCGAACATTCCCGCATTGGGGCCACGCCCTCCGGTGCCCGATCCAGTGGCAGCACCCCTCGCCCAGGCTGTGCCGGTCGCGCAGTGCCCTGCTCCAGCACCGGCCCCACTGCCGGTCCCCCTTGCTCCTGAGCCTCGGCCTGTTAGGGCCCGTGCACGCCCTGAGCGTTTTCAGGACTTTGTGGCCACCTTCCATACTTGAAGTTTTAAGAGAGGAGGGGAAATGTTGTGTTCATTCAAGTTAATCTTAAATACTGTTCTTATACTTGAATGCCTATTGGTAATGTGTTCTACTGTCTTACTCAGGCTATTTACGTTGTGCCTTTTGATACCTTGAAGCCACCGTAGTTGGGCTGGGCCTTTTGAGGAAGTGACTGAAATAAAGGAGAGTGCTGTTGTGAAGTAGAGCGAGGCTGTTGTGTCTGTTATTTGAACATAACAGGTAGGTGCAAGCCTTTTTTTTATCAGATACCAAAAGTTGCAATCTTTATCGTCATTGTTCTATACTAAATCCTTTCAGCAAAAATATGGCAATATCGTGAAATGATCAAGTATGACACATAGAATAGATCTGCTATCCCCGTTTAAATAAAAAAAAATCATTTCAGTAGGCCTTTAAGTGATGTTTTGTTATGTTTGTTGGCTTACATGAAGTCTGCAGTTAATAACAATAATCAGTGATGAACAAAAAAAAGCAAAGTTTGTGATGCGTTTTTGAAATTAATGCGTTGTCTACGCTTAAAATGATCAAAATAGGTGAACATCGGGATACAAGTGTTTTGCATTAACCAAATACACTTATAAATTGAGGTACTTTTGGCCTAATTCTAAATTATACGGCTGCTTCCAATACAGTAGAATCTATTAATCATTACACAGATTTATTCCACGGCAGGTTTCAAGTTCATATTTATTTAGTTCTCTTAACAAACCCAAGTGACAATCAGAATACAGTACTTTTTTCCCCAAACATGGTTTTCTCCCTTTTTCTTCAAAATACGCAGAAACAAGAGAACACTGAGTGCAATAAGACAGAGGACTCTGACGGTGCGGTGCTCTCCCTACCTTTTCACAGTGCACGTTTATACTTACACAAGATTGTACATCATCATTGTTACATTTCCAAACTTCATCCACAGCCTCCCCCGCAATATCATGGGGACTTTTGGGCAAAGCCAACATCATGAAAACAATCTTTTTTTTTGTATCTTTTTTTTTTTTTCCAATAGAAGAATCGACTTGCATACAGTGTCGCTAGGCACGCACAAACGCGGAGCTCTCTCCCTCACACACACACACACACACACACACACACACACACACACACACACACACACACACACACACACACACACACACACACACACACACACACACACACACACACACACACACACACACACTGATACAACACGGTAGCATTGATTCTCACCAGAGGATATGGTTACTGCACTTGTCAAACCCACACCATTTGGCAATGAGGACATTGCATTTTCATGTGCAAGAGGGGTCCAATGGAGATGACGTAAGCAGGTTGAGGTAGAGGGAGAGAGCCGAGGGAGGGGTGGGACATTGTTACCAGCCTGATTAGGTGTGATGGAACATGATGAGTAGTGCACTTTTCTTTACAAAACAACTTCGAGGCCCCTGTCCTTTGTTTCTATTCGTTTGAGGTGTCGCTATGCTATAGGTCCTAGATCTTTGTTCACAGCCCAATTGACAAAGGACTGCATGTAACATCACAGCCAATCCTGAAATAGTCTGTTTTTTTGTTTAAAACTTAACCTCCAAATAAAACTTAACATGGCACAGCTCGCAACTGTTTTCAAAAATATATACTGTATATAAGCATCGTCTTGAAAGGTATTTCTTATTAAGCACGTGCATATGGCTATTATAATCTGCAGGAAAATCCGGAAATGTCCTAAAAGCTCAGGTGTTGATTGTACAGGCTGGTAGTTGGCATCAAGTATTTACACCTTGTCCTGGTGCTTGCGGTGTGCGTGGCAAAGTAAAGGCGCCGGCGTTCAACCAACCAGCTATTGCCACCAAACCCCAAATATTTCAAAGAAGCAACCACCCAAAAGTGCAACCACACAGTTTTCAACAGGCTTTGGCTGGTTTTGGAAACTATACTGTTAATAATGTAAATATTCTAATTTGCTACCAGACACATCTGCGTTGGCGGACTTGGCGCCATTAAATACAACAGAAACATACACTTTCTCTGCCCCCCCACCCCATTACTACACTCCAGATTTCTTTTGAAAAAGGCAAAGTGATGTGTTACCGTAATACACAAACTGAAGCGCACACAGATTCCTGCTTGTGTCCTAGCTCTGACTGTTGTACATTCTAGAACATGCTGGAGAGAACTCAATCAGGGATGGGCAGTTGGTTTAATGGCATTGATCAACTATGGGCAAATATCAATTCATCCACTCTATTGCATTGGGGAAAAACTATGTCCGCTCATTTAAAGTTCCGAATTTTGCACATTGTTGACAGTTACACTTAGTAAACATTTAATCAAAACAACATAATATTAACTGAAGCTTTTATCTAATCAAACTGATTTATTCGATTACTAGCTGAAGCCTTATTTGTACTTTTATTGAATAGGTTGCATTCACCTGATGTCATTAAATATGCGAGTCTCGAAGTGGTGGGCCAGTGTGGGTCTCTTGTCAAAGCCTTTTGCTTTTCTCCAAGAAAAATGCCCTGTGCGTGCGTTGTTTTAGGCTGTTGGAACTGTTGAAATCGCGAAAAGGAGACGTTTCTTCATAGCTCCTCAAGAGCTGATCAAGAAGGTCGAAAAATGTCAAGATTTTACGAAACGACGAGGAGAAAAGTGGCTCTCGAAGATATCACACCAGTGCAAGTCCAAGAAAGTTTGCAGTGATTGAATGTTTGCTTGATGTACTTTTAACATTAAGTGTTTCCCGTTTCAGTATTGTCCTGATATTATTTGTATTTGATCTTGTTTCAGAGTTCTTAGAATGCATTTTTGCTATGAGTCTTTTGGGAAGTTTTAATAAAAGAAAGCAAGTGTGAGCAAAACCTAAAAATTTTCAGCTTTTACCAAAGGCAGCAATCATAAATGAAGCTTTCAGCTGATACACAATGTTGACATCTTGTTATATTGTGATAAAGACGGGGAAAACCACGGGTACTCGTAACGAGGCGTGCAACAACAACAAGACAACATGGCCAAAACTTATCGGGCCATGCAGTTACAGTTAGTTATGATTACTTGTCGGTCTCATGTACAACCCGCCATGTCTTAAAGGGGAACTGCTCCTGTTTGGAATTTTGCCTATTGGTCACAATCATTATGACAGGTTTTTTTTTAAAGATTTTAAAGATGATAAAAAAAACGCTTGAAAGATGCGGCTAATGAGAGTCACCGTTGTAGCCTCTGAAACAATTTCAAAACTCTCTGATTTTAATTTTTTATAACTCTTGTCTTCTTGTTTCTCATAATGATTGTGAACGATAGGCAAAATTCCCCAAAAAGTGGTTTCTCCGATTACCTTTATGAGTGGTTAAGATAATGGGAAAATGAAAAACAGTAGATTCAGGCAATGGTGTGCTACTCGCAGTTTGTTTACAAGGACACGGCCTCACAAGAAGAAAAGTTAAATCATGAAATGCAACGTTATCCAAGCAACAACAATGCTTGATTTATGCGAGAGTCTTGATACCAGTTTCCTTGACCTAACCACAGAAGAAGTTGTAGGCTTCTTTCATCTGTTTCCACTGTGTCGAATGACGTCTGGAGCGCCAGATAGTTGGACGTGTCTGGGTACTTGACACATCTTTTATTGATAACGTACAGGGATCAATTCTATTGCATAGTTTGATTTTAAGTGGTAAGAACTAGGCCCCTTGCATTCTTAAATAGTTTGCACATTGTTGCAGTGTGCAAACCGGTTGCAGGGTCAGCCATGTTGGTTTGGTGGCCCACCAATTCGTTCATTTCCGTTCTAAAGTCATGTGACTGAATACAACCTATTGTATGATATTGACAGTGCCTCTGCTGGTTGCAGCCAGGTAGTGCACTCCATTTTACCGTGACTATCAATTTCTTCTTCAATGGCCTATACCCATCCCACTTTCTAAACTTTCAATACAACAGTGAAAATGTCAAACAAATGCAGACAAAAGTGAAGAGTCCATTCATTTTAGTGCCAGTAAGCACACGCACGAAAAAAAAAAAGAGTTGGGCATAAGAAAATGATGCTACAACAGTACCAGTATTCATTGATTATGCGTCCAGCTCAAAGTAACCAATAGAAACATAAATGAAGCTAAAGAAACATTAGATTGCATCTACATCTACTGTACATCATTTAGGATACTTTTTCATCTGATTTAGAAAATATCTATTCATCAAATATCTACTCTACTAGTTATATTACAAGTATCCAGCCACAAGAAAATAGAAAAATATCAAATATCATACCAGTGATGATAAGAAAACATGACAACCTGAACAGGCAGAAATATTGCTATGGTAAGCGAGCATCAAGCCCCTCACGGTGCTCTAATCCGCAGGGAGAAGGAGGGGCTTAATTCTGGGATTTGTGCGTGGCAGATGCAGTCAGATAGCAGTGTCCCAGAAGACGGTTGTCTGTGTCGGGTAAGGGGGAGGACGGATCTTTTTCACCCCGCTTCTTTTCCCACAAGCGGGGAGGACCGAGGCGCTCTCTTGCTTGCATTGACTCCGCTCGGGCTGCTTGTCCTCGCTCCGGTCTGTAGGAGGCCTCTCCAGATATCTCTGCAGGTGCGGATGTTGTCTGGAGCGGATTTCTTTGCAGAGCGTACGTTTCCTCTCGATCTGCTCCAGCATGGTACTGTCGCCACATACCCATGGCATTTGGGGCATCTGAGGGACAATGTATTCATTCATCAACTGTATTTACCACAAATGACGTTTTTGCCATGTTGTTTTTTTCCTACAACAGTAGTACCTCAATTTAGGAATGTCTTGAGATAAGAGCTGCCTCTTGGCTAATTGTTATGGCTTCAGTCTCATGTCAACATTTGAGTTATAAACATAGTTGGCGTCATAGTGAACCCCGTAAGATGCACACAAAACCTCCGCTCTTACTTGCTAGCATTAGCTTATAACTCGACATCGACTTTGGGAAGGAACAAGTGAGTGTGAAGGACAGTGGTGCCAAAGAGAAATGGCTGACGTTCTTTGAACGAAAGAAAGAAGTCATCAAAGTGTATAGCCAACTTGGCGAAGCAATTTGAGCGTATCACTGCTAGTATGAGTTTAACGTCAGCCAAGGATGGTAAAATAATATCCAAACGGCAGACATTCATCCATGATGGTGTGTTTGCATGAGTCCACTCCCCAAAAGTGAATGCAGTACATTATTATTACAATACTATATACAACTACCATAGTTTTTTGTAGTACATTCTAGTGCAGGGGTAGGGAACCTATGGCTCTCGAGCCAGATGTGGCTCTTTTGATGACTGCATCTGGCTCTCAGATAAATCTTAACTGACATTGCTTAACACAATAAGTAATGAATAATTCCACTGGTAATCACAGTGTTAAAAATAACGTTCAAAATATTAAACTTTCTCATGCATTTTAATCCATCCATCCGTTTTTCACCACACCTGTTCAAGAAGTCGCATTAATGGTCAGAAGTATTTAATTTATTATTGGTTAGCTTCAGAATAACAATGTTATTAAAACGAATAAGAGACTTATTATTAGAGATGTTCGATAATATCAGGCCGATATTATCGACAGATAAATGCTTTAAAATGTAATATCGAAAATTATCGGTATCGGTTTCAAAAAGTAAAATTAATGACTTTTTAAAACGCCGCTGTACAGAGCGGTACATATCCCAGTCAGCAGCCCCTCCCTTCTCCCCTCTCCCACACACAACACAGGAGTTGACGACTGCAGCATGAGAGGTTTACTGGCGATTAGGGCTGTGAATCTTTGGGTGTCCCACAATTCAATTCAATATCGATTCTTGGGGTCACGATTGGATTCAAAATCTATTTTTTTTCAATTCAACATGATTTTCGATTCAAAAACTATTTTTATCCCGATTCAAAACGATTCTCTATTCAGTCAATACATATGATTTAAGCAGGATCTACCCCAGTCTGCTGACACGCAAGCAGAGTAGTAGATTTTTGTAAAAAGCTTTTAAATTGTAAAGGACAATGTTTTATCAACTGATTGCAATAATGTAAATTTGTTTTAACTATTAAATGAACCAAAAATATGACTTATTTTATCTTTGTGAAAATATTGGACACAGTGTGTTGTCAAGCTTATGAGATGTGATGCAAGTGTAAGCCACTGTGACACTATTCTTTTTTTGTATTTTTTATAAATGTCTAATGATAATGTCAATGAGGGATTTTTAATCACTGCTATGTTGAAATTGTAACTAATATTGATACTGTTGTTGATAATATTCATTTTTGTGTCACTACTTTTGGTTTGTTCTGTGTCGTGTTTGTGTCTCCTCTCAATTGCTCTGTTTATTGGAGTTCTGAGTGTTGCTGGGTCGGGTTTGGTTTTGGAATTGGATTGCATTGTTATGGCATTGCTGTGTATTGTTTTGTTGGATTGATTAATTAAAAAAAAAAAAAAAACATTTTTTTTTTTAAAATAAAAAAAATAAAAATAGATTTTTTAAAAATGAGAATCGATACTGAATCGCACAACGTGAGAATCGCGATTCGAATTCGAATCGATTTTTTCCCACACCCCTACTGGCGATGCTTGATGACCTCATCAAACCGCCACGAGCGCAGCATAACAACAACAAGAGTGTGTTGTTGCCGGTGCTGTAGCCGTGGCTAACAAGCGCGCTCGCTCGGGGACTAGCTAACAACACCATGTCTATGGTTTGGGATTATTTTAAAGTGTGTCTGACGGATAAAAAACTGGCAATTTGCAATGACTTCAAAAAGTTGGTTATGCGAGGAGGAACCAAGACGTCTTTCTTTAATACGAGCAATTAGATCTCCCACCTCTTCAAGAATCATAAGGAGATACACGATGAATAAGATGGATGAAAAGCAAACACCGAAAAAAGTAGTACCACACAGTTGTCGCAGACTCCGCCGAGAAAAAAACAAAATACGACAAAAACCACCCCAGTGCGAAAGCCCACGTTGTGGTCAGGGACAATGCATGCAGTATGGCAAAAGCTATGGTGAAGTTTGGTGTGGCTAGTCTGCCCTGCATGGCGCATACTTTGCAGCTTGCATTGAACAAGGTGCCCAGTCTCAACGCAGCATTTCAGAAGCGCTGACTGACTGGTAGGCCACTTCAAGCACTCACCACTCGCTTGCAGCACATTTGTGTTCCTCAGACAAATACGTTAGAGCAGGGCAGATTGGGCCCAGTTTATAATTTCCTGTTATACAGTATACCAGGCAGCCTTGCACTAAAAGAGGATTATGTTATTGTTTACTTTATTACTCTAGTATACTCTGGACTGAAGCTGTGTGCCTTCATTGTTTTTGTAGCTGTTGTTTTGAGGCATGTTAAAAAAAAAAAAAAAAGCACTTTGTGAAAGTCAAAGTATAGTATTTCTCATAGTTGTAGTGGGTATCAGGATTATCTCAGGGAGAGCATGTACCAAATTCCAAGCTGCTGTTTTGAGGCATGTTAAAAAAAAATAATGCAGTTTGGGACTTCAATAATAAATATGGCAGTGCCATGTTGGCACTTTTTTCCATAACTTGAGTTGAAGTTGTTCTCTTATTTTGGAAAACCTTGTTACATTGTTTAATGCATCCAGCAGGGCATCACAAATAATGTGTTAATTGCACAACTGTATATATCGGTATCGGTTGATATCGGAATCGGTAATTAAGAGTTGGACAATATCGGAATATCGGATATCGGCAAAAAAGCCATTATCGGACATCTCTACTTATTATACTAAACAAATGTTGGTCTTACTTAAAAATGCACGCATTTAGTTGTATTCAGGGTCAAAAAAAAATTATATGGCTGTCACGGAAATATATTTTAAAATATTTGGCTTTCATGACTCTCTCAGCTAAAAAGGTTCCCGACCCCTGTTCTAGTGTATTGCTGTCATACAATATGTTTTTCTTTTCAAAAGGAATGTTAGATGTTAAAACTATGCTGTTTCGGGCACCAATCATTTCATTCATTTCAATAGGCGATGTTAATTTGAGAAGTGTTTTGAGTTCAAAGTAAGTTGAGGTTCTACCGTAATTACACTTACACATCCAATAATTCTGCCCTAGTGGAGGTCAGTGCTGTATTCTAGTTGAATATGTTTTAGATAGAGTCTACTTCATTCTGCTTACCTGGCTCTGGTGAGTCTCTGCTGCTTTCCTTTGCGGCGTCCCCATCGGGGAAGGGTTGGCGGGCATGGAAGGTGAGCGGGCGTATTTAGGTGTTGCTTTCACATCTACAAAGACGCCAATTAGGAAAAACAAAACGTTGTCAGGTTAAGTTCACCGGGATGCCTTTTTCCGGGACCTGTGGGAGCAATGGGCTAAACTGCCCAAAGATAGGTGTGCCAAACTTGTGGCATCGTATTCAAAAAGACTTGAAGCTGTAATTTCTGCCAAGGGTGCATCAACAAAGTATTGAGCAATGGCTGTGAGTACTTATGTACATGTGATTTTTCAGTTTAATACATTTGCAAAATGTTTTAATCAACCTTTTCCCATTGTCATTATAGGGTATTAATAGTCTGTAGAATTTTGAGGACAAAAGTACATTTTGATTCCATTTTGGAATAAAGCTGTAACATAACAAAATGTGGAAAAATTGAAGCGCTGTAAATACTTTCCTGATGCACTGTATGTATGTATGTTACCTTACCACATACTTCAGCAGACAAATTAGGAGCCTTTGTAAACCGTTGTGAAATGATTCTATTATTAACATAAGCCACATAATATTTCGTAATTTATGTCATTGTCACAGGGGGTTGCATTACAGTATATATCAAAATATAGATTGTAGGCCTCATCACCCGTCTCTAGCTCCACCCCTCCCACAACCCTGACCAGGGTAAATGGAATATAAAATGGATGGTATGTTTATTTGTCTTTTCAAAAGGGTGCTTTTTGTCTGGCGAAAGCTAGTATAGGGTTTATCCTTCCTGCAAGTATTAATTGGATAATTGATCAAAAAATAAATGGATGGATGGGTGACGTCTTCTGTCTCCTTATGTGTCCCTGTGATTGACTCGATGTCTGCTTTTGGCTCAAAGTGTTTAGGGTAAATTAATGCAATTTTTTTATGTCTGATTGTGTCTGTTTCTGTCCTGAAGACTCACCGTTTCCGCTCCCCACAGTCATTGGGGGGCTGCCAGTCAATCTGCTGTTGTGAGTAGGTGTGGTGGTGGATGAATGCTGACTCGACACTGTGCTCCCGTTTCTCTCATGTGCTTTTGATGGGTCCATGTTGTGATTGGCTCTGTTCTCCCGTCGCGGCGTTCCGTCCGGTCTGTACCTGTACTCCATGGTCGTAGGGCTCTTGGTGGTTTTCCCGTCATATTGGTGCTGATAATCTGAGCCATTGAGACTTCTGTCTTTGCTGTCTCGTCTCACTTCAAGGCCAGTTCGGCTCAGATCTTTACTGTCCTGCCTGGGTAAAAGAGGCGGAGGGAGGTCTCCTCCGTTGTGGATGCTTCGATCTCTCCCCTCGTGCTTGGATTCTGAGGCGTATCCCACCCTGTCTTTGCTGTTTCTAGATGTTTCTTGTCGGGGGAGGATTTCAGGAGGCTGGTCTATTCTGCCCTCATGTCTGTGTTCCATGTCGTTCCTTGCCCTCTCCTTGCTGTCCTGTCGAGGTAACAAATCAGGTCGATAGTCCTTGCTGTCATGTCTGTATTCTGCACTAGTTCTAGCCCTGTCTTTGCCCTCCTGTCTGGGGAGAAGCTCAGTGGGCTTGTCTCTGCTTTCATGCTTCGAGTCCATCCCGTTCCTGACTCGCTCTTTGCTATCCTGTCGAGGTAAGAGCTCTGGCGGATGATCCATCAGTCTCTCTCTGCTTTCATGTCTGCAGTCTACACCATTCCTAGCGCCCTCTTTGCTGTCCTGTCTTGGAAACAGTTCAGGTGGCTGATCTAGCAGTCTGTCTTTGCTGTCCTGTTTCAGCAAACACTCCATTCCGTGTCCGCCACCCCGGTCCTTGCTGTCTCGTCTCGGCAGCAGGTCTCCATTGCTGATCCCTCTTTCTTTTGAGTCTCTTTGTATTAACGGGATGGGTTCCACAGAGCTGCAGCTCCGCTCTTTGGAATCCCTTCTCGTAGGAATGGGCTCAACGCTGCTGTAGCCTTGGTCCCTGCTGTCCTTGCGGACAGGTGGTGTGTCTATGGCACTGCGGTCTTTGCTGTTACGCCTGTGAGACAGTGATTCCACATTGCTGGATCTGTCTCTGTCTTTGTCTCTGTCTCTGTCTTTGTTTCTGTCTTTGTCTCTGTCTTTGTCTTTATCTTTGTCTCTGTCTTTGTTTCTGTCTTTTTCTCTGTCTTTATCTCTGTCTTTGTCTCTGTCTTTGTCTCTATCTTTGTCTCTGTCTCTGCGATGAGACGACTCTTTGCTGTGGCGCTCTTTGGACTCTCGCTTGGATTCCTTGCTGTGGCTGTGACTGTGGCGCTCCTTGCCTTCACGCTTGGACTCACTGTGTGACTTACTTTTGACCTCGGCTGTAAAGTAAAGAAGAAACATTTATGATATATTTACGTCAGAAATGAACAGCACAATCTAATCCGATCCAGCTCGGCTTTATTTCGCCCATCGGACGCCGAGCATCTGTGGAAGTGTATGGAAAGTGGTCTTGGCCTTGGCTGTCTGGGACCCTGAGATTCTACATGATGATTGGGTGATCTGTCTAAGACTGAACCCTTTATGATTGACAATAAGATGAGTGAATCAGCCATTTTGAAATATAACCACTGCCGGAGCATCTTTCAAGTTTCATTCCGTTCCGAGTTGATATGTATAATTTTACAATCCTTTAAGTGACATTTTCATTGTAAAATCTAGCATCTTTATATCTTTTATCGGTTATTGGAGACTTTACTTGTTTTTAGAAAGTTACTGAAAATGAGCTTTCCCTACTTGAAAGACCAGCAGCCACCCACTGTGTAATAAGGTGTTCAGATACCATAACAACAGTACGATGCAGTGCAAGCTACAACCACAGTAAATAACATATTAAATCAATACCACTTTCACCGTGTCAGTATTAACTGAACACTACTATCTTTGTAAAGACATATACTGTAGTTTATTTCTTCAAATACATATTTTATATTATATTCCATTAGGCAGGTGTGTGCATGTGAGTATGGCCCCGCAATAAGCTGGCCATTTTTCCAGGGTGTACCCTGCCTTCCGCCCGAGTGCAGCTAGGAAAGACACCAGCCGACACAGAGAGGAACAAGCAGTAGAAAATGGATGGCTGGCTGGTATTGTTGTTCTTACATTATTATGCCATAGTCTTTTTTAAACTTCTGCACTACTTAAAATATCCACTAGATGCCACTGATGACACTGCAGAGTTGCAATGCATTACTGAAGGTGGAGCTGTGTAGGCAGTCAAGGCTACATTTATGACATCTAAAAAAATTAAAGTGAACTTTTATTTAAGGAATATGTAATATTTTTTTGCTGTAAATGATGTAATAAAGTCTTAGATTTTATTTCCATTTTGACAAAATGTTCCATGTCCAAAATTATATTTTTTATCTGATATTATGGTCAAATATGCCTGTTAGAATGGTCCAAAAGCGTGTTGTGTACATTATTTACTAAGTAATTTTGAGCACATTCAACCATACCATGATAATAATAATAACCGTAATAATTTTGGTCACAATGACAATGTTCATATTGTTAAAGCCCTCGTTTGTATGTTATGTTCCAGCCATAACATTCAGCAAATGAAAATATCACTCAAATTCCAAACATGACCAGTTTACATATTAATTTAAACGTGTTTGATTACAACTTATAATGTCTTCGTGATGGGTCCAGATGCGGCCTCAGCTTCCGTACGACACACGTAACTGTCGTGTGTGAATGCAAACAATAACATCTCCACCATTGAACATCACAAGGCGGAACAGTATACTGTGTTCCGTTATGGCGCCTATAAGGGCTTTTGCATTACAGCAAGCACGTGTCACATATACAATCCATGTGTGCAATTGTGTGAGGTGATTAACCAGTTGGTAATGTGGGTCAGGCTTGGCGCTTCCATCGCCTCAGAAAAGGAAAGTGGGAAAAATGATTGTGTGGTTGTTCATGTAACACACACGCCCATTGGGCACAAATTAAATTACCTTAAAAGGCCTGTCAACCTGTTTCTAAAGTGCATATACATGAGTGGAGTATACAACTGACATGTGACGTATTCAAATCCTATTAACATCAACATCAAAACACCCGATATTGAGTGTGAAATCTCCTTCTGCGCCTGATTGGCTCAGCTGTAACCATACAGTGATTGGACAGAAAAGCGGCATCTGTAATGCACCGTTGAGGTGTCAAATTGGAGTTGAGCGCTATAGCGCTAACCCCCACATCAGGAGCGTGTTGCTCATGTCCTTAGCTGTGATTGGCTGCTTTACCCAGAGGGAGGCAATCTGCAAATAAGAAAGAGGGATTTCTCCTCCTTCCGCTGTTGCTATGTTGTAGTTGCTAAGAGCGCAGAGTAAGGATAGATGTTTCTTCTTCTTGCCTGTTTAGTATTGTCTATTACAAGTGGAAGCAGAGAAGTTAAAACTGCTCAAAGTTAGTGAAATATGTGGGACACAGTTGTTTATCTTTAGTTGTGTCATTGGGTTGATGAACTGATTAACATAAATGTCAGCTCTTTTACATCATATACAGTATTTAACCATTTGGGAGACCTCCTCTTCATCCCCTCAGACTTGCCTCATAAAGGAAGCAAACATAGCTTTTTTTGTTGCACAATGTCAAATTTGTCAGCCGGAATATACCATTTTTTAAATCACATTTGATAGATTGATTACTATACACAAAAACACATGCTAAAAACATGAATTATATATTTTAAGATTCATTCATAATTAATTCTTACATTTTATTTTTTGATTATTACATTTTTTAATTTTTTTTTCAACATTTTCTGCATTTTTTTTCTGTATACAGTGGTACCTCAACTTAAGAGTCTTTTTTGAGATGAGAGCAGTCTCTCAGCTAATTGTTGGCGTAGCAAATGTCTCAGTGAAACCCGTGAGGTCTGACCAAAACATCTGGTCTTACTCACTAGCATGAGCTCAAGGCTAGAAATTAAAATAACTTTGTTTTTCCAAGAAAATAAATGAACAAATAAAGGGCAGAGCGACAAAGCGAAGCAATTAGAATTTAGCACTGCTCGCCTGCACCGTACTAAAGCAGAATGAGTTGATAATTCCAGCCAAGAATGTTAAAATAATATCTAAACCAGTGGTTCTTAACCTGGGTTCGATCGAACCCTAGGGGTTCGGTGGGTCGGGCTCAGGGGTTTGGCGGAGGTCAAAACACACCCGACTCATCGTCTAAATAAAAACTTCTCCCTATCGGCGTATTACGGATACAGCAACAGCAGAAGTCACACTGATTTGCAGGTGTGTAATTTGTTGTGAGTTTATGCACTGTGTTGATTTTGTTCTTTGAACAAAGTGATGTTCATGCACGGTTCATTTTGTGCACCAGTAAAAAAACATGGTAACACTTTAGTATGGGGAACATATTCACCATTAATTAGTTGCTTATTAACATGCAAATTAGTAACATATTGGCTCTTAACTAGTCATTATTAAGTACCTATTAATGCCTTATTCGGCATGGCCTTTTAATAACCCTAACCCTCTACCCCTGGCCCTAACCAAATAACTCTAAATTAAGTCTTTGTTACTTAGAATATGTTCCCCATACTAAAGTGTTACCAAAATAATATAACTTTGTCTTGAATTTGAAAATAAACAACATTTTATTTTTCACTAAAGAAGGGTTCGGTGAATGTGCATATGAAACTAATGGGGTTCGGTACCCCCAACAAGGTTAAGAACCACTGATCTAAACAGTGGACATTTATCCGTGAAAATATGGAAAAGCTGCTGATAGTGTGTTTGACGGAAAAAACAAAGAATTCCATTTTCTAAGGTAAATGCTGCACATTATTATTACATTACTTCATAAAACTACTGTAGTTGTTTTTTTTTATCCTTCTATTGCATGGTTTTTAGACAATATTTCTTATCTAAAAGTTTTTCTATTTAAAAGGCATTTCACATGGTAAAACTGTGCTGTTTTGGGGCACAAAGCACCATTGATTTCAATTAATTTGAGGTACTACAGTATAATTATTGTATTTTTATTAGAGCTGTCAAATTTAACGCAATACCGCATGTGATTAATCATGTATTAATCATGCTTCTTAACTTACTGGTTACCTTTGATACGCTCAGTGATCAGGTCAGTGCATACGCCCGTGCAATGATGAGACTGGTGTGCTCTGTGACACATTTTTCTTCAAAACACACCTTTTGTGGGACTACTGTTACCAAATTTTGAGCAAATACATTACATATATTTAGTAAAAAATTTATAAAAGTGTTTGTGTATGACCTCACAATAAAATATGAAAATATCCGGGTATTTTGAAGCAAGTAACTTCTTCTAAGTACCCTGATGAATCACAAATGATCATTTGACAGCACTCATTTCTATTCTATTCAATCTTATCGCTTTCAAAGAAAACTATTATTTACTGCTACTTTGTAATTGTTGTTAGTCAACACATGTAATGACGGGGCAAAGGTCAGACGTGTGAAGGGACTCACTCTCTCCAGGCTCTTTGGACTTTCTCCCACTGGCGTTCTTCTTCAGCATGTTCCTCCCGGTGGTGAACAGGTTGGTCAGCTCGTCCAGTGGGCTGGTCGGCGTCCGTGAACGTCCCGTCGACACGTTCTGCATGGAGCCGTGGAGTCTACCCGCGCCGTCATGCGGCGGTGACCCTTTGCCGTGAGGGGTGGCCGAGGCGCTCCTCGGCAGCCCCCCCGGGAATGGCGCCGTGGCGTCAAACGGTGGCGTGCGCATGAGGCTCAGCGGCGTGAGACAGCGGCCCATGCTGACTGGAGACGGGCACGCCGAGTGGCTGCGCTGATAGGAGGACGAGGACGATGTTTTGTAGAGCGTGCATGGCAGCGGAGGTGCGGAGGAGCGCCCGGAGATGGTGAGGGTCGGGGTGGCGGTGAGCTCCCTGCGCAGGTGTGCAGAGGAGGGGGGCTCGGCCGAGGACGTTGGGGATTTGCTGTAGGACGAGGGGTTGTCCATCATTGGCAATTTGGTAACATCTAGAGGGGTTAGGGGGGACTCGTCCGAGTTGGGTGAGCACTGGGCCGGTGCCGGGGGGAACACCAACAACGGAGGCCTGTGGGTAAGTAAATTTGGAAAGGGTGCAGGAATGTCACAGAAGGGAATGTTTCTAGGGGTGGAGCATCGACTGAGAGGTTCCGGGTCATATGGGGCCGGCGTAGGGCACGCAGAACGACATCCCACCGGGTCGGTACGGTACTCCATATCATCCAGCATGGGGTACTTCATCTCCTCATACACCGATTCCCCGGGCTCCTCGTCCTCGCTCTTGCAGAGTTCCCTGGCCCCGACATCGATGCCGCCCATCTCGATGTAGACCGGCTCGTCCTCACAGTCGTCCGTGGGGCTCTCGTCGCTCTGCGGCGGAGAGCTGTTGCGCTCGTACGCCGGGCCCACGTGTTGAAGCAGTCTGGCTGGGCAGCCGTGGGTTTTCATGTAGGATTCGTCGAAGGAGACGCTGAGTTGTGTGTTGGGGTTCCTCTTGGGTTTGGGTGGTGGAACCCTCCTGCAGTCCTCGCTGCATTCTTGTGCTGTCAGAGGAGGGACAAGGAGAGGTTGAGCACACTCTGAAGCGCAATCTTTGGGAAAATGTCTTTCTGAAGTCGCACAAATCCAACATTCGTCAATCATAATGTGCATTCTCTCGACACATTTTGCTTTTTCTTTGGCTTTTTGTGGCAATTTTTGCAACAAAGGTACACCTTAAGAGGTGTTTAGAGGAAAAATTGAGAATACATGAGTATACTGTAGTATTTAATGATCATTATCAACGCAAATATAAGACGGCCCAAAATAAGGTTTTTTGTTTTTTTGGGAAAAATACATAAGGGAAATGCACTATTTTTTTCAAATTGTGGCGATCATTCACTATCATCATGTAAGACAAGCACACATGTTTTATATTTTTGTTATGCTTTCTAATTAGTAAATAAACGCAAGCAAAAGTATGCTTACATAGCCTATGGAAGTCACTGTATTCCGCCTATATAGCGCTCTAAAAACATCCCAACACTTCCATTAAGGTTTTATATGCATGCTGTAAGTATATATGTAATGTAGTAACATTCATAATAACATGTAATATATACATGACGTAAGTATATATGTAATGTAGTAACATTCATAATAACATGTAACATATACATGATGTAAGTATATATGTAATGTAGTAACATTCATAATAACATGTAATATATGCATGATGTAAGTATATTTGTAATGTAGTAACATTCATAATAACATGTAATATATACATGATGTAAGTATATTTGTAATGTAGTAACATGTATAATAACATGTAATATATACATGATGTAAGTATATATGTAATGTAGTAACATTTATAATAACATGTAATATATACATGATGTAAGTATATATGTAATGTAGTAACATTCATAATAACATGTAATAGATACATGATGTAAGTATACATGTAATGTAGTAACATTCATAATAACATATAATATATACTTGATGTAAGTATATATGTAATGTAGTAACATTTATAATAACTTGTAATACATACATTATGTAAGTATATTTGTAATTTAGTAACATTCATAATAACATGTAATATATACATGATGTAAGTATATATGTAATGTAGTAACATTTATAATAACATGTAATAGATACATGATGTAAGTATATATGCCATGTAGTAACATTCATAATAACATGTAATATATACATGATGTAAGTATATATGTAATGTAGTAACATTCATAATAACATGTAATATATGCATGATGTAAGTATATATGTAATATAGTAAAATTCATAATAACATGCAATATTTACATGATGTAAGTATATATGTAATGTAGTAAAATGTATAATAATATGTAATATATACATGATGTAAGTATATATGTAATGTAGTAAAATGTATGGTAATATGTAATATATACATGATGTAAGTATATATGTAATGTAGTAACATTCATAATAAAATGTAATAAAGACATGATGTAAGAATATATGTAATGTAGTAAAATGTATAATAATACGTAATATATACATGATGTAAGTATATATGCCATGTAGTAACATTCATAATAACATGTAATAAAGACATGATGTAAGAATATATGTAATGTAGTAAAATGCATAATAATATGTAATATATACATGATGTAAGTATATATGTAATGTAGTAACATTCATAATAGAATGTAATAGATACATGATGTAAGTATATATGTCATGTAGTAACATTCATAATAACATGTAAGTGAAGTGAAGTGAATTATATTTATATAGCGCTTTTTCTCTAGTGACTCAAAGCGCTTTACATAGTGAAACCCAATATCTAAGTTACATTTAAACCAGTGTGGGTGGCACTGGGAGCAGGTGGGTAAAGTGTCTTGCCCAAGGACACAACGGCAGTGACTAGGATGGCGGAAGCGGGGATCGAACCTGGAACCCTCAAGTTGCTGGCACGGCCACTCTACCAACCGAGCTATACCGCCCCATGTAATATACACATGATGTAAGTATAAATGTCATGTAGTAACATTCATAATAACATGTAATATACACATGATGTAAGTATAAATGTCATGTAGTAACATTCATAATAACATTTAATAATTATGTATTTTGCTCATTTTAAGCATACAGCGGCACATTTATTTTAATAGACGCATCACAACCTTTTTCTTTTTGCTTGAACTGCAACACTGACTACAACTCATGCTGACTTTATGAGCGCCAACAAACATAATAATAAATCACTTACTGTACAATGTTTGGTCTCACTGGCATGCCGGCTGTTAGGATGTTGATGTATTCTCGTTTGGATTAAAATGACTTGCAAAGGGTTAAAAAAAAAAAAAGAAGGTGCAAACCAGTGTCTTTCGTGTGTCTTTCTCGACATTTCTGGGTCTAAATTGACTGTCAAAGTTGACCAACTTCTCAGTTTATATCCACATTATTTTATTATACAAGTGAGAGGCATGATTTATAATCTAGAAATAACTTTCACAAGCTCCGAGGCGAGAAAGCAGCTCAGCAGCTGTTGTCAACGCAGCAGCATAAGGAAGTTGCCTCTCTCTGATCAATGCAGGTCCTTGACGTTTGTGCTTATAATAACAATATTACTAATAGTTGGTTAATATTCAGGTCACAAAATGTAAATGGAGTGATTTTGGCGCTTTTTGGATGTTATTTGTGGTTTCTATGGTCGGAATGAACCCAACAGACGCAATGACGTCATGCTCTAGCCGGCTCCATTGTAAGCAGACTTTTATTTACGTTTACTTAAGAGTAAAGGGCCATAAAAAAAACAAAAAACAATGTTTTCTTGTCTCTCAAAGGGATTGTGAATTATAGGCAACATTCCCCAAAAAAGTGCAGTTCCCCTTTAAGATAAAATCAAAGTCCCCTTTTGTGTGTGAGTGACAGGAAGAAAATCTCTGACTGGCTTGATTCAGGCCCCAAATACTCTGTAAGACAAGCTGTCTTTCTTCGTGAGACTTTTTCATGGGGAAAAACATATTTTTTGTCTTTGTCTTACTCCATTATTGGGGATTTTGTTTTAGTATTAACAGCGGCTAACATATCTATACACTTAAAATACTTGAAACATTGCTGTAGTTACCTTTGTCACCGATAGTTTGAACCTGGAAGTGACTCTTTATATTATTGTAGTTTGTCACTGATAGTTTGGACCTGGAAGTGACTCTTAATATTTCCATTCTTTTTTGTGAAAAAAATCGTGTCCACATTGTGTGAAATTGGAGGTTATCTTCTTTCTGGACTTGTGTGCCACTTATAGACCTTTTTATTTAAACTTTTTTTTTTACACTTTTATTATTTTCATTTAAATTTTTTTTTAAAGAGGGACTGACTATTCTGTTGTCTTTGAGCATGAATGATTAAGTGACTTGAAAGCACTAAAGCAGCACATTGGGTAGTTCAGTGGGTCACATGTAGGGCAACTTGGTATCGCTAAGAGCAGTATTTTCATATGTGGGAATGGTTGAGGCATATGCATGTTTCTAGGTCACATATACAGCAGTAGAGTAGTATGCAAGTGTGGTATCTGGGTCACACAAACACACACTGTGGAGCTTCCTTCCGATTGTGGTGACGTAGCATTGCAGCGTGAATCTCTTTGGAAGTACTGCAGTGAGCGTTCACTCCGGCACTCGCTGCAGTAGAGTAGTCGTGTAGAGGGTTACTCATCACCCTCTTTATATGTTTTGTGGGGTCACATCCTACCATGTTTTGACCTTCGGCTGACAAGCCCGCTGGTGCTAGCTGAGAGGCGAGGTCATGTCTGAAAATTTCAAGCTGCAGGTTTTGCACCTTTCAATAATTCAGACAACAGATGGCCCAGACACACGCATACAGTACACTGTACTTCCCATCAGTGTATGACTCACCAGCAACCACACACACATTCACACACACCTTCTAACATGGACCACATTAGGAAAGGTGCTCACATTTTACTAAAAGTTTCAATGGGGAAGGGGCTTTGTGTTACTAAAACGACCTTCTTTCATCTCCGTAATATCGCAAAAATTTAGTCCACTAGCGACGCTCAGATCATTATTCATGCGTTCGTTACATCTCGTCTCGATTACTGTAACGCACTATTTTCGGGTCTCCCTATGTCTAGCATTAAAAGATTACAGTTGGTACAAAATGCGGCTGCTAGACTTTTGACAAGAACAAGAAAGTTTGATCATATTACGCCTGTACTGTATATACCTTTATACAGTATATACATATATATATATATATATATACACATATATATATATATATATATATATATATATATATATATATATATATATATATATATATATATATATATATATATATATATATATATATATATATATATATATATATATATATATATATATATATATATATATATATATATATATACTACCGTTCAAAAGTTTGGGGTCACCCAAACAATTTTGTGGAATAGCCTTCATTTCTAAGAACAAGAATAGACTGTCGAGTTTCAGATGAAAGTTCTCTTTTTCTGGCCATTTTGAGCGTTTAATTGACCCCACAAATGTGATGCTCCAGAAAGTCAATCTGCTCAAAGGAAGGTCAGTTTTGTAGCTTCTGTAACGAGCTAAACTGTTTTCAGATGTGTGAACATGATTGCACAAGGGTTTTCTAATCATCAATTAGCCTTCTGAGCCAATGAGCAAACACATTGTACCATTAGAACACTGGAGTGATAGTTGCTGGAAATGGGCCTCTATACACCTATGTAGATATTGCACCAAAAACCAGACATTTGCAGCTATAATAGTCATTAATACTTTAGCAATGTATAGAGTGTATTTCTTTAAAGTTAAGACTAGTTTAAAGTTATCTTCATTGAAAAGTACAGTGCTTTTCCTTCAAAAATAAGGACATTTCAATGTGACCCCAAACTTTTGAACGGTAGTGTATGTATATATATATATATGTATATATATATATATATATATATATATATATATACATATATATATATATATATATATATATATATATATATATATATATATATATATATATATATATATATATATATATATATATACATATATATATATATATATATATATACACGTTTGTATATATATATGTATATATATATATATGTATATATATATATATATATGTGTATATATATATATATATATATATATATATATATATATATATATATATATATATATATATATATATATATATATATGTATATATATATATACAAACGTGTATATATATATATATATATATATATATATATATATATATACTGTGTATATATATATATATATATATATATATATATATATATATATATATATATATATATATATATATATATATATATATATATATATATATATATATATATATATATATATATATATACTGTATACCTATACTGGCTCACCTGCACTGGCTTCCTGTGCACTTAAAGATGCGACTTTAAGGTTTTACTACTTACTTATAAAATACTACACGGTCTAGCTCAGGGGTCGGGAACATTTTTGGCTGAGAGAGCCATGAAAGCAAACTATTTTAAAATGTTTTTTCTTGAGAGCCATATAATATTTTTTAACACTGAACATTGTTATTCTGAAGCTAACCAATAACAAATCAAATACTTCTTACCATTATTGCAACTTCTTGAACAGGTGCGGTAGAAAACGGATGGATAGATTAAAATGCATGAGAATGTTTTATATTTTGAACGTTATTTTTAACACTGTGATTACCAGCGGTATTATTCATTACTTATTGTGTTAAGCAATGTCAGCTAAGATTTATCTGAGAGCCAGATGCAGTCATCACAAGAGCCACATCTGGCTCCAGAGCCATAGGTTCCCTACCCCTGGTCTAGCTCCATCCTATCTTGCTGATTGTATTGTACCATATGTCCCGGCAAGAAATCTGCGTTCAAAGAACTCCGGCTTTTTAGTGATTCCCAGAGCCCCAAAAAAGTCTGCGGGCTATAGAGCGTTTTCTATTCGGGCTCCAGTACTCTGGAATGCCCTCTCGGTAACAGTTAGAGATGCTACCTCAGTAGAAGCATTTAAGTCCCATCTTAAAACTCATTTGTATACTTTAGCCTTTATATAGACCCCCCTTTTTGACGAGTTGGTCTGCCGTCTCTTTTCTGCTCAGTCCCCTTCTCCTTCGTGGAGAGGGGCGGCACAGATTCGGTGACCAAAGGTGACGCGCTAGCTGTCCAAAGTCGAGACCCAGGGTGGACCACTCATCTGTGCATCAGTTGGGGACGTCTCTGCGCTGCTGACCTGTCTCCACTCAAGATGATCTCCTGCTGGCCCCACTATGGACTGGACTCTCACACTATTATGTTAGATCCACTATGGACTGGACTCTTACACTACTATACTAGATCCACTATGGACTGGACTCTCACACTGTTATGTTAGATCCACTATGGACTGGACTCTCACACTATTATGTTAGATCCACTACGGACTGGACTCTCACACTATTATGCTAGATCCACTCGATGTCCATTGCACCGGTCGCCCACATCTGCGGTCCCCTCCAAGTCTCTCATTGTCATCCCATTGGGTTTGAGTTTTTTCTTGCCCCGATGTGGGATTTGAGCCGAGGATGTCGTTGTGGCATCTGCAGCCCTTTGAGACACTAGTGACTTAGGGCTATATAAATAAACTTTGATTGATTGATTGATTGTTTCAGTCTATTTTTGCAGTACGATTACTGGTCAAAATCGATTAATTTGATTAGAAAAAAGCTTTAATTTATATTATGTTGCGTCGATGTATCATTTAATGAGTGTATCCAATACAAATTGATGAAATCGAACCGTACGAGGCGCCTGGAACTTTAAACACACGGACTGCCGCTGCAATAGAGTAACCTGACTCTCGCCAGATCCTTGTAGTTCGCTGAGCTCCACACAAGGATCTGGGCTCGAGGGCAATGCAAAATCCTTCAAGATAGCAAAAAATAATGAACCAATCAGGATCGCCTGGCTGGATTTCATAGATGTGATGTAGCGCCCAAGCGGCTGTTTGATTCAAACAACAATGGCAGCATGCAGCGAGGAGTCGTGTGCTGACATTGATTCTGCTATTGCAACTATTTTGTCGAATCTATCAAATATTTAATATTATATAATATATTTAATAAAACTTTTCACTCTGTCGTTATCCAATATGTCGGCTGTTCTGTTTTGGATTTCCCAGCGTGGCTCTCATCAGCGTCACGGGTTGATTTCGATGTGAGTGGTTGAAGTAGCACGTCATTTAAGATAATCAATCAATCAACCAATGTTTGTTTATATAGCCCTAAATCACAAGTGTCTCAAAGGGCTGCACAAGCCATAACGACATCCTCGGTACAGAGCCCACATAAGGGCAAGGAAAACTCACCCCAGTGGGACGTCGATGTGAATGACTATGAGAAACCTTGGAGAGGACCGCATATGTGGGTAACCC
>NC_084746.1:40031909-40114409 GCF_033978785.1 Entelurus aequoreus | reverse complement strand
GTGTCCATGTTGGTGTTTTGCAGAATAATGCTGCATAGCTGACATAGTGCTCTTCTGATAATAAGTGCTTCTTTAGACAGCAAACTAGTAGATAGTCACTCAACGGCACCTCTGCTGGTGGCAGCCAAGTACTTCAGTGCATCCATCCATCCATTTTCTACCACTTATCCCTCTCGGGGTGACGGGGGTTGGGGGCTGGAGCCTATCTCAGTTGCACTCAGGGGTAAGGCGGGGTACACCCTGGACAAGTCGCCACTAGGGCTGCAACTAATGATTATTTTGATAGTCGATTAGTCAACGATTATCTTAACGATTAGTCGACAAATCGGATAATAAAGAGTACACATATTTAATGGCTGTGATTTTTCCATCTACTTGTAAATGCAGATTAAGTTATTTTAGACATGTGGTTACTAACAACAAAGATGACTAATTATTTCATAAATATTTATTTATACTGTAACTGTGCGGCTCATTCAGCGGTTACATAAATTAAAATGACCAATAAAATGTTGTCCACTTAAAATAAAGGAAAGGCAAAGTGCTAAAAAAAACAATAATTCACCTTGTTTATGTATTAACAGCAAAGAAAACAAACAATAAAACACAAAATCTAACTTCTTCAAAAAGAAAATCATTTAGTGATGTTTAAAAAGCTGCACACTTTAATTGATTATTGATTAACTCTTGGCAGTTTTAGCACTCTAGTAGACTCAATGTGTAGAATTATATATTTGATTAATTATTAAAATGTTGGCTATTTAACAGATTTTATGTTTAATCCTATGATACCGCCGCATTGGTGTTTGTGTGTGTGTTTGTTTGTTAAAGTGCCTTTTTTACAACAATGCAAATTAACGCTGCTTTTTAAAAAAGTACTTGAATTGATGTCGACAAAGTTTAGCTGGCTGACTTTGGCTAAATTGATAGTTATTTTTCACACAACTTCATCTCACTCTAGCAAGGCATAAGCTAACAGTCTTAACGAGGCTGAGACCACATCCTCCCTCCGACATCATGTCTTAAAATGCCCACATATCACAGATGTACTGACATAAAAACAAGGTCCGCTTTGCAAAATGAGCAAGATATTCATGTTTTTAACAAGAATAAGAGGAACATCCTCACACTCTACATGTAATCACTGGCCATGTTGTAGCGAGTGACCAACTTCCCCCCTTAAAAACACGAGTGATGACGTCACGACTATTGTCCACAAATATAATTGTCAGCACCAAATGTTTTTTATATCGTGGACATCTGTGGACTAATGGCTGCAGCCCTTGTGGCCATCTCATCACAGGACCAACACAACATTCACACTCACTTTAGTCAGCCTTGATTGCTTTGCTGTAACTACACTGTATGCTGGCTTGTTGTATCATTAACTCTTTTCTGATCTGCATATGATAATTACATGTTTGTGTGTTTCTTTCCTTTAATAAAGGGGTATTCAACTAGATTGTTTTGGGGGCCACATTTCCAGAAAGCTCAGGACTGGGGAGAATGACTTCTCCCTCACTATTAGTGTTATTTTATATATTTTGGAGAAACAGAGTCCTCGAAAGTCGACATTTGATGTTGGTCTATTTATTTTGTCAGACTTACAGAAGCGCTGTGCTGTTTTTTAAAGACCTTCTGCATAAAAGCTTGTCAAAGATCATCTTTATGACAGCACTCTCGTCACTTCTGTTGCTCAAATTGAATTGCCCCTTGAGGGATTAAAATCTGCTGCAAAAATGTGATTTTCCCACAAGTTTTTTTAACTGAACTTGCGGGCCAACAATTGAATAGACATAAAGAGAGGACTTAAAATGGAACCTTGAGGAACACCACGAATATAACTAGAGAAATTGAACACATGACTACTTACTGCATCTGATACATAAATCACATTACGAAAAAATTAGGAACTTCCAAAAAGGAGAGGACTCAGTTCGAATAGCCTCAGTTATAAACATCGCAACTTCGGCCCCGTTGTTCTGTGTTTGCAAGCAAGGTTCAAATGTCAATGCAAGGATCAGTTTACAGTGCTACAAGTTCCTCTACACTACAGGAGAACTCTCGTGTTTTTAGAAATTTGCTGCAAAAATGTTTGTCTCCCAAGTTTTGAACTGAACACAAAGGCTGGCGTGGTTTCAATCCCGGGCCCCCCCTGCACTAGCTCTGCGCTAGGATATGTTGTACATTAACTTTGTCGTAGGTTAGCTATGGTTGATTTGCGCATTTTAGTTACAAATAGACTTTTAGCTCAGAGTTTGCAAAAAGGGAAAATGGGTCACTTTTTATTTGGATTAGCATGAAATGCTGTAAACTTTTTGGGGGGGGGTTTGATTATCAAATATAAGAGGACCCTTCTTTTTCAAGACAACATATGTATGCATTAGGAGCCATTTATGCACTATAATTGATCACCATTATCTTATAATTAGTCACATTTTTGAGCTGGCTGCATCTGCATGTGAGTGATAGGAAGAAAAGCTCTGACACGCTTGGTGGGGGGAGTCCTTTGGCCCCACTTGTTGGTTTGCATGTGTAAATCCCTACTTTACAGGGATTCCACAGGGCATGACTTAGGCATCAGTTCTTTGGTGTGGAGTGCCGTCCCTACTCACCGTCACATCTGTCCCCACGACAGGTGGACCCAGGACTGTGGTCCACTGCCTCAGACGACATACTGAGCTTGGTGGCCGGATCCCTCCTGGGCTTAGGAGGGGGCTGCTTCCTCGACGTGGGACTCCCCACCTCCTCCTCTCCACCCCCGCCGTTGCCGCCGCCGACAGAGTGAAGGGACTGGGAGCGCACGGAGAAGCCCTGCCCGCAGGCCAAGGCGTGCGGATGGTGCATGGGCATACGTTCCTGGGGGTCCGGCATGCTGATGGAGCCCATACGTAAGTGCTTGCCTTCTGTTGCTATGTCCTCCCCGGTCCTAACAGGAAGGGACATTAGCGTTATACACGTGTAAAACACATATTACATGACATCACAGACGGACACAGCATTCAGATGCAAATCCTTGAGCCTCCAGGCTTTCCTTGCCAGGGGACAACAGGAATAGAACGTGCCTGACGTCATCGTCAAGGCATGTCCCCTCATATCATTGTGATCTACGCATGTCACTAGTGTTACATCAATGCTAGCAGCTGGGACATTGCCGCTGAAAAGCATTGATTGGAGTTTGGGATATGAGGGATGCTGCTCACACATAATGACACCATGGAAGTCCTCCCAGCGTGTACACAATCAATCCTTATAAATGGATGATTGGCCTGAATGGAGCGTTAATGATGTCTGAGTGGAGTGCGTTAATGGATGTGTGTACCACAGGGGAGAAAATGCAACTCAAGATGTGCGGAAATTGTTTTCGACAAGAGGAATGATAACATTATGCATTTCCCTGTCAGGGTTGGAAAGAAATGGGGATGAAGCTGCATTGGCATGCAATGTGTGTGTTGTCTGAGACCCCGTGTTGTGTGACAGCCCCCTGGCCAGCTGCTGCACAGAAGGTGCTTGGTGGGGTGGCTGCATCGGTCAGGGAGCTCTAATCTGCCTAGCAACGTGGTGCCCATGGAAACAAGCTACAGCGGCAATAATAAAGCACACGTGCACTTGTTTGGCACGTGCGCAACACCCTAGTTTGGCTCCCAGCAATAATATATTTGAACATAACCCCGCATGATTGGGCCACACGGTGAAGATACAGGTGATAGCAGTAAACATGTTTATTTTTGTGGCTAGTGTCGTGACGATGTTGTTTATAAGCTGTGTGCTCAGTGATTGGCTGGAAACCCGACCACAGGTGGACCACTTGTTCCCTCCTTGTGAAACCACTCGAACTTTGTCATGGCGGTAATATGACGGCCTAAGTATGCTTGACTGTGCAAAAAGACTAGAATATTTTAAACCTATGTGCTCGGACAGGAAAGCCCGCCTCACTCCAAGCTCACGTGTTGATCTGATTGGCCGCCGGCGGTTCCAGCTGTCACCAGGCAGAACACATCTCCTGCAATTGAGCTCACACTTCATCTGTAACATTATTTCCAACCTCTTCCTAACCACGGTTACTATTGGAGGCTTTTTCTCCCACATACACTTCCTAATAGCTGTTATTTTCAAGCAAGCAAGCCCCTTCCACTGTGAGTTACTGTAAAAAATAAGAACGAGGGGGTCTTCTCATTGACCTACTTATAGACCTCATGAAAAATCCAGTTATTTTTTTCGACTCTTCCTCTGTGTATGAATATTTCAGCACTGGCAACAGCTTAAAGACAGGGCAAGGGCAACAAGACGCCGGGTGCCCCTTCTCCTCAGGCATCAACTTGTCCTGCAACAGTGACCAAATGTCTGTTCTGGGCGTTTCCTGTGGCGTGAGGAACATACTTAAGAACATACAGCGGAGAGCTGAGGAAGCACATCATTGAGGCTACTGGCTACTCCAAAATCCTACTAGTTAATGCATGCCGATGACTGTTTAGCATGTATGTCACATAAAGTTTGAAATAGGCACTTTCACAGGGACATACATGCTGGTTGAAAATATGACTTTAATGCACAGTTGTATTGTTTACATCTGGAAATGTTATTTTAAGGTTAAATGAAAAAGTAAGGAATTTTGTTCTGTGTTAGTAAAAGGTGTTGTAAATTGGGATCCCCCTCCTCATCCCTGAATAGTGGAAGTGGTTACACACACACACGGATGGAATTTTGCATGCAAAACAATTCAACTTTCCACTAATTACTGTGCCTTACTAGTTCTATAAACTCCACTAAGTCCTTATTATAAGTTATTTGCATGCATATTGTAAGTGCTGTATTAACTCCACTATAAGATAAGTTTTTTCCCTGACAAAACGATCTGAAAAAGACAGGTTGTCTTATATTTGGAGTCTAGTGATTCACACATGCAAGTTACCATCTTCTTATAGGTTATTTGCATGCATACTATAGGAGCTGGCTTAACCCCAATATACATTGTTTCCCTCCGAGAAAACCATCTTAAAAAAGACAGGTTGTCTTATATTACAAATATAGCGATTTACACGTGCAAGCACCTGCCTAGGGCTGTGAATCTTTGGGTGAAATTGAAATATGTTGAAATTGTAACTAATATTGATACTGTTGTTGATAATATTAATTTTTGTTTCACTACTTTTGGTTTGTTCTGTGTCGTGTTTGTGTCTCATCTCAATTGCTCTGTTTATTGCAGTTCTGAGTGTTGCTGGGTTGGGTTGGGTTTTGGAATTGGATTGCATTGTTATGGTATTGCTGTGTATTGTTTTGTTGGATTGATTAATTAAAAAGAAAAAATGTTTAAATGAATAAATATAAGAAAAAAATAGATTTTTTAAAAATGAGAATCGATTCTGAATCGCACAACGTGAGAATCGCGATTCGGATTCGAATCGATTTTTTCCCACACTCCTACTGCTGCCTATAGGTTATTTGCATGCATCTTGTAGGTGCTGCCTTAACCCCAATATGAGATGAGTTTTCCCCAAGAAAACAATATAAAAAAATACATGTTGTCTTATATTCGGCGTCTAGCGATTTACACTTGCAAGTTGCCTTCTTTTTAAAGTTAATTTGCATGCATTTTGTAAATATTGTAGAAACCTCAATATGAGTTCAGCTTTCCACCAAGAAAATGATCTGGAAAAAAAAGATAGGTTGTCTTATATTTGGGGTCTAGTGATTTACACATGCAAGCTGCTGTCTTCTTATAGGTTATTTACATGCATTTTGTAAATATTGTATAAACCTCCATATGAGTTGAGCTTTCCCCCAAGCAAAAAATCTCAACAAAAGATAGGTTGTCTTTAATTTGGGGTCTAGTAATTCACACATGCAAGTTGCCGTCTTCTTGCATGCATTTTGTAAATATTGTATAAACCTCAATATGAGTTGAGCTTTTCCTTGAGAAAATTATCTGGAAAAAAAGATAGGTTGTCTTATATTTGGGGTCTAGTGATTTACACATGCAAGCTGCCGTCTTCTTATAGGTTATTTACATGTATTTTGTAAATATTGTATAAACCTCAATATGAGTTGAGCTTTCCCCCAAGAAAACAGTCTGAAAAAAGATAGGTTGTCTTATATTTGGGGTCTAGTAATTTACACATGGAAGCTGCCGTCTTCATATAGGTTATTTACAAGCATTTTGTAAATATTGTATAAACCTCCATATGACTTGAGCTTTCCCCCAAGCAAACAATCTGAACAAAAGATAGGTTGTCTTTAATTTGGGGTCTAGTAATTCACACATGCAAGTTGCCGTCTTCTTGCATGCATTTTGTAAATATTGTATAAACCTCAATATGAGTTGAGCTTTTCCTTGAGAAAATTATCTGGAAAAAAAGATAGGTTGTCTTATATTTGGGGTCTAGTGATTTACACATGCAAGCTGCCGTCTTCTTATAGGTTATTTACATGTATTTTGTAAATATTGTATAAACCTCAATATGAGTTGAGCTTTCCCCCAAGAAAACAGTCTGAAAAAAGATAGGTTGTCTTATATTTGGGGTCTAGTAATTTACACATGGAAGCTGCCGTCTTCATATAGGTTATTTACAAGCATTTTGTAAATATTGTATAAACCTCCATATGACTTGAGCTTTCCCCCAAGCAAACAATCTGAACAAAAGATAGGTTGTCTTATATTTGGGGTCTAGTGATTTACACATGCAAGCTGCCGTCTTCTTATAGGTTATTTACATGTATTTTGTAAATATTGTATAAACCTCAATATGAGTTGAGCTTTCCCCCAAGAAAACAGTCTTAAAAAAGATAGGTTGTCTTATATTTGGGGTCTAGTAATTTACACATGGAAGCTGCCGTCTTCATATAGGTTATTTACATGCATTTTGTAAATATTGTATAAACCTCCATATGACTTGAGCTTTCCCCCAAGCAAACAATCTGAACAAAAGATAGGTTGTCTTATATTTGGGGTCTAGTGATTTACACATGCAAGCTGACGTCTTCGTATAGGTTATTTACATGCATTTTGTAAATATTGTATAAACCTCAATATGAGTTGAGCTTTTCCTTGAGAAAATGATCTGGGAAAAAAAGATAGGTTGTCTTATATTTGGGGTCTAGTGATTTACACATGCAAGCTGCCGTCTTCTTATAGGTTATTTACATGCATTTTGTAAATATTGTATAAACCTCAATATGAGTTGAGCTTTCCCCCAAGAAAACAGTCTGAAAAAAAGATAGGTTGTCTTATATTTGGGGTCTAGTAATTTACACATGCAAGCTGCCGTCTTCGTATAGTTTATTTACATGCATTTTCTAAATATTGTATAAACCTCAATATGAGTTGAGCTTTCCCCCAAGAAAACAGTCTGAAAAAAAGGTAGGTTGTCTTATATTTGGGGTCTAGTGATTTACACATGTAAGCTGCCGTCTTCGTATAGGTTATTTACATGCATTTTGTAAATATTCTATAAACCTCCATATGAGTTGAGCTTTCCCCCAAGAAAACAATCTGAAAAAAAGATAGGTTGTCTTATATTTGGGGTCTAGTAATTTACACATGCAAGTTGCCGTTTTCTTGAAGTTCATTTGCATGCATTTTGTAAATATTGTATAAACCTCAATATGAGTTGAGCTTTTCCTCGAGAAAATGATCTGGAAAAAAAGATAGGTTGTCTTATATTTGGGGTCTAGTGATTTACACATGCAAGCTGCCGTCTTCTTATAGGTTATGTACATGCATTTTGTAAATATTGTATAAACCTCAATATGAGTTGAGCTTTCCCCCAAGAAAACAGTCTGAAAAAAAGATAGGTTGTCTTATATTTGGGGTCTAGTAATTTACACATGCAAGCTGCCGTCTTCGTATAGTTTATTTACATGCATTTTCTAAATATTGTATAAACCTCAATATGAGTTGAGCTTTCCCCCAAGAAAACAGTCTGAAAAAAAGGTAGGTTGTCTTATATTTGGGGTCTAGTGATTTACACATGTAAGCTGCCGTCTTCGTATAGGTTATTTACATGCATTTTGTAAATATTCTATAAACCTCCATATGAGTTGAGCTTTCCCCCAAGAAAACAATCTGAAAAAAAGATAGGTTGTCTTATATTTGGGGTCTAGTAATTTACACATGGAAGCTGCCGTCTTCATATAGGTTATTTACATGCATTTTGTAAATATTGTATAAACCTCCATATGACTTGAGCTTTCCCCCAAGCAAACAATCTGAACAAAAAATAGGTTGTCTTATATTTGGGGTCTAGTGATTTACACATGCAAGCTGCCGTCTTCGTATAGGTTATTTACATGCATTTTGTAAATATTGTATAAACCTCAATATGAGTTGAGCTTTTCCTTGAGAAAATGATCTGGAAAAAAAGATAGGTTGTCTTATATTTGGGGTCTAGTGATTTACACATGCAAGCTGCCGTCTTCTTATAGGTTATTTACATGAATTTTGTAAATATTGTATAAACCTCAATATGAGTTGAGCTTTCCCCCAAGAAAACAGTCTGAAAAAAAGATAGGTTGTCTTATATTTGGGGTCTAGTAATTTACACATGCAAGCTGCCGTCTTCGTATAGTTTATTTACATGCATTTTCTAAATATTGTATAAACCTCAATATGAGTTGAGCTTTCCCCCAAGAAAACAGTCTGAAAAAAAGGTAGGTTGTCTTATATTTGGGGTCTAGTGATTTACACATGTAAGCTGCCGTCTTCGTATAGGTTATTTACATGCATTTTGTAAATATTCTATAAACCTCCATATGAGTTGAGCTTTCCCCCAAGAAAACAATCTGAAAAAAAGATAGGTTGTCTTATATTTGGGGTCTAGTAATTTACACATGCAAGTTGCCGTTTTCTTGAAGTTCATTTGCATGCATTTTGTAAATATTGTATAAACCTCAATATGAGTTGAGCTTTTCCTCGAGAAAATGATCTGGAAAAAAAGATAGGTTGTCTTATATTTGGGGTCTAGTGATTTACACATGCAAGCTGCCGTCTTCTTATAGGTTATGTACATGCATTTTGTAAATATTGTATAAACCTCAATATGAGTTGAGCTTTCCCCCAAGAAAACAGTTCGAAAAAAAGATAGGTTGTCTTATATTTGGGATGCAGTAATTTACACATGCAAGCTGCTGTCTTCGTATAGGTTATTTACATGCATTTTGTAAATATTGTACAAACATCTGTCAAAGCGTGGACTTTGGGTTGTTTTGTTTCCCCGGAATGCAAAGGGAAGTTGGAGCGGGCAAGGCGTGAAGGTAAGGACATATTTATTTAAACACTAACAAAAGGAACAAACGAAAAGCGCGCACAAGGGCGGAAGTACAAACTTGGCTAATGAAAACAAAAGACTAGCACAAAGGCAAAAACTATGAACATGAAATATACTACACTTACTGTGGCATGAAAAAAAAACGTACATGGAACTATGGCTTGGAATGAACACATGGGTGTCAGAAGTAATGTCGCCAGGCCGACTGCCTGGCAACTGAAAGCTTAAATAATACCAACATGATTAATGACAGGTGTGTGAGTGCAGACATGGAACAGGTGAAACTAATGGGTAACCATGGAAACAAAACAAGGGAGTGAAAAAGCAGGAACCATCTGACCAAAACCAAACAGACATGACTAAAACAAAACATGATCACAGACATGACAACCTCCATATGAGTTGAGCTTTCCCCCGAGAAAACAATCTGAAAAAAAGATAGGTTGACTTATATTTGGGGTCTAGTAATTTACACATGCAAGTTGCCGTATTCTTGAAGTTCATTTGCATGCATTTTGTAAATATTGTATAAACCTCAATATGAGTTGAGCTTTTCCTCGAGAAAATGATCTGGAAAAAACAATAGGTTGTCTTATATTTGGAGTCTCGTGATTTACACATGCAAGCTGCCGTCTTCTTATAGGTTATTTACATTCAAATTGTGTGTACTGTACTAACCCCATTAATTCATTGAACATTTATTTTCAAAAAAGATTCAATTTGTATTTTCATTTTTTTCAAAAAGCGGGTCTTCAAAAAGAATGGTTGTCTTATATTCAGGATCACCTTATATTGGGGTCAATATGGTAGTATTCCGAATGCAAAATTGTCCGACCTATAATGCATTTAGATGGGCAAAATGAATGCTCCCAACCTTAATGGTGACTAGTGAGGGTGGGCTTCAATCAGCTGTCAAGGCACTCCAAGAAGTCCAATTATTTGGAAAAATACTGTCCACCAACATATTTAAACTAGCCAGAACTTTCCGCTCATTATTATGGCAATTATAAAGTGTACATCAAGGGATATAAAACAAATCACAATGCCAGTGTCGCCACACCAACACTTCCAAAGCTTTTCGCCTCATCCTCAGCTCTTCTACCCTAAAACCCCAGCTCGCTGTATCCACGTGGCGGTCACTCCAGCACGCTGTATCCACGTGGCGGTCACTCCAGCACGCTGTATCCACGTGGCGGTCACTCCAGCACGCCGTATCCACGTCACTTTGTTAGCGTGCGCCGCTTTTTCGTGTTGTTTTGGGGACAATACACAAAGCAAGGCATGCACAAAAGAAGGTTGCCTCAATTCAAAGAACATCTTCCCAGCCTGCCGTTATTCTGTCATTCTTCTGGATCCCATAAATGGAGCAGTGATGACCTCAATCCAAGTCCCAAATAAGTCTAAAAGTGAAAAACTAATTATCCTCCATAGATCATGGCTGCTACCATTTGCACTTGCAATCCTCAGAATGTGGCTCCGTGCCTTGGCCACAGGGACCCTGTGGCCACTTGGCCCAGTTCTTACAACCTCTTCCTCCTGCACTCATTGACATGTATCATAATCCTCCTCATGTGCAGGACAAAGGCACAACATCACCCTAGAACCCAGACATAACATTGCCCCCCTTTGTTTTCCGCTCCAATCACCTTCCTACCTTCTTATGGCTTCCTCTTGTTTTCTCTTCTTGTCGTTTTTCTCCTGCAGGAATATCCTATTTTTCTCATTCCTGGCGTGGTCCAGGTTCTGAGCCACGAGGCCGTTGTAGGCTCTCAGCCCATTCTCCTCCACATACTGGAAAAAGCGGAGAGTTTCCTCTTCCTTGGAGCTCATCATTCTTCAAGTGCTCCCACTGGAACACAAGGATGTGGTTATTAGCATGTAAAAGAGGCTTAATAGGCAGATTAGCAAACTAATACATATTCCACAATGGAATACACTTATTTTACTCCTCAAAATTATACCAGTTACTTTGAAAAAAAAAAGTACATTTAAAAAAAATAAAAGACTTAAAAAATAAAGTATTTACATCGTTTGTTCAATACTTTGGCAGCAATTACAGCCTCAAGTCTTTTTGAATACGATGCCACAAACTTGGTACACCTATCTTTGGGCAGTTTCAACCATTCCTCTTTGCAGCATCTCTCAAGCTCCATCAGGTTGGATGGGAAGCGTTGGTTTTTATCCAGGATGTCTCTGTACATTGCTGCATTCATCTTTCCCTTTATCCCAGGGGTGGGCAAACCTTTTGGCTCAGGGGCCAGATTGGCTTTTGAAATTTGACAGAAATTATGCACTTTAAAGCACATCATATCTGTTGAAACTAAGAGTAGACTTCCCAAACATGGGCTATACATCTGTTTTCAACAATACCATATCAAAGAAATACAACTATGGTATTACAGGGTTAACACTTACATTCTCTTCCAGTGGGAGCAGTGTTGTTGAGCACCCTTTTTTGCCAGTGCGCCAAAGTCTAGTATCAGTTTTGTTGTGGCAATTCTCAAAACAGATCTTTGCCTAAATTTGTTCTTATATTTGGCGGGCCGGATTAAAAAGACCAACCTGGGAAGTGGCTCCCGGGCTGTAGTTTGCCTATCCCTGCTCTACCCTGACTAGTCTTCCAGTTCCAGCAGGTAAAAAACATCCCCACACCATGATGCTGCCACCACCATGCTTCACTGTAGGGATGGTATTGTCCTGGTGATGAGCGGTGTCTGGTTTCTTCCAAACATGACGCCTGGCAATCACGCCAAAGACTTCAATCTTTGTCTCATCAGACCAGATAATTTAGTTTCTCATGGTCTGAGAGACTTTCAGGTGCATGTTGGCAAACTTTTTACTAAGAAATGGCTTCCATCTGGCCACTCTACCATACAGGCCTGATTGGTGGATTGCTGCAGAGATGGTTGTCCTTCTGGAAGGTTCTCCTCTCTCCACAGAGGAATGTTGTAGATCTGACAGAGTGACCATGGTCTTGGTCACCTCCCTGACTAGACTAAGATGGATGCAGCAATGTACAGAGACATCCTGGATGAAAACCAACTGGGAGACTAGTCAGGATAGAGGGAAAGATGAATGCAGTAATGTACAGAGACATCCTGGATGACAACCAACACTTCACATCCAACCTGATGGAGCTTGAGAGGTGCAAAGATAGGTGTGCCAAGTTTGTGACATCGTATTCAGAAAGACTTGAGACTGTAATTGCTGACAAAAGTGCAAATCTTTAAAGTATTGAGCAAAGGATGTCAATACTTATGTACATGTGATTGTTTTGGTTTATTTTTAATACATTTGCAAAAGTTTAAAAATAATAATTTTCACATTGTCATTATGGGGTGTTGTCTGTGAGGACAAAAACACATTTATTACATTGTGGAATAAAGCGGTCACATAACAAAATGTGGAAAAAAGTCAGCTATTATCTTGTCACTCAAGCAGTTTGTGATGTCCTTTTATCTTTCTTACTCTTTCTTGCACTTTGCATCATTCGTGTGTTCATTCCCTTGGAAGATTGCAACATCCTAAGTGATCATGTGACATGTACACGAAACCCTACAGCAATATGCAAACTGTCACGGCACCGTCTGGAACATATTAGCGAGGTTTTTGGCTGTGAATTGGTTCAGGCTGTTGTTTTTCTCAGTTGTTCTTGCACATACTCTGGCTAAAAGCACCAGCGTTTGATAGCCAGGGTGTGATAGCAACTAAAAAAAAAAAAAAAGAGCTTTCTTTTATAAGAAAATGGGATGAGAAATGTACTTCTGGGAGTAGATTACATTTTACTCGACTGCAGTGCGTGGTTTTGCATGCGTGCATAATCGTCAGTCTTGTGTCTGATGTCTAAAAATAGTCTGCACTGGAGTTGCTGTAAAAGACTATTCCTGACAGCACCTAGACAGTATGCTTGTGTGTGCGTGAAAGCGAGCGCTGATGCCGTCACCCTCGGTTTTTGTTTTTCTCACTCGCTCGCAGCTACTTAGCATCCGAGATGAGTCGTGCGGCGGCTAATGAGGACGTGGAGAGTTCATAGAATGTGCGTCCTCCACAAAATGCGTGAATTGGGAAGAGGCCGGCGGAGGAGGAGAAAGAAGACAGCTCATGCTTTTATTATGTAGGTCACTGTTTTTCAGATCAGCCTCACGCTTGTTTACGCGGGAGAGGACCACGCAGGGAGGGGGGTGTATATTTGTGTTTAGGGGTGAGGGTGAGGGGGGGTGTTGGCGTGCAGCCAGATGGAGGTGGCAGGGCCAATTAGGATGCTGACCGTGGTCAACATTGGTCTACCTTGTCTATGAATAAATCCCACGTGGGTCTGAGGTCACTGGGTTTATCTGTCTCACTACTTTTTTGGCACACGTTTGACACAGGAGGCAGTCTGCCTCTCACGGTGCAAACCAGGTCACCGCAGCCCTAAAGGTGTCCTCTCTCTCTCTCTTTTTCTTTTCTTAAGTCTTATCGCTGATGCACAGACACCTGGAGAGATGAGAAAGTAGTTTAGGAGGAGAGGTGCACCCGTTGGATGTGTGAAGGATGCACAGTTCAAACAGTGTCGGAGCTGAATTAAGCCTGTCTGCCTAATCCCTGTAAGCCTGCGGCAGCACTCTGCACCGGAATCCGCTTGTTTATCACACTGTTTTTCATCGGCCAGGCCTTTCACATTGGATTGTCCTCCAATAACTCATCAATTTAAAATGCTATTCTTATTTGCTCATCTCCATAAAACCTGTCAGTTCCACAACCCATTTACCTCAGTGCAACACCCCCTCCCATCCTGCTCCATCTCCTTCACTAAACCCTTTTTTTTTAATTTAACGTGTATTTACTTCTTTTTTTTGGCGGGGTGTTCCTCCGTCCAGTTGACGTCGGCTGCAACTGTTTGGAACACAGATGTGCACTTTGCTTGAAAAGTCAAGGAAAGTGGCACTCCGTTTCCGTTTCCAGGCAACCATGTGACGGGAGACGGGGCGGCGTGGACATTCTGCAGACACAATGTCAAAACGATTGCAAGGCCAACAGCCTGCTGACGAGACGCGTGTATGATCGAGTTCACACACGCACGCACACACACAGACAGTGTAGTGGTGTGCACGGAAGCTCCACACCTGGCTGCATTTTGGGAGGAAAATGCCAACTTAGGTGCATCATGCGGAGATACTGTGCTATACTTACAAGGGACCAATATAGCTTCTGTCTTCCTCTGACGGGTCCAGAACTCTGACCTTTGCTGGAGATCCAGTGCACTGTTAAATCCACAGAGACGTCCATCCATTGTACGGTCCAATTGCATTGCTCGAAGGAGTACCCGGGACCAGGTGTTGCCGAGTCGTTGTCGAGGGAATCCGGGCCATCAGGTGCCCGGCCCAACGCTCCTCCCTCCCGGGCAGAAAACGGCGTCAAACTCCTATCCAGGTGGCAGATTTCTCAGCACATGTTAGAGAGGGAAGGATGATGCGGTGGAGCCGCAGACCGCAAGCAAACATGTCACAACTCAGACACCACTTGCACGGACAGTCTTTCAAATGATCTTTAAGAATCAACTCCCGCCTTTTTCTGGATGTCCGAATGCACAGAATCCCCCACAGTTTGCCACATCGCTGGTCCTCAACCAGAGAGACAGCCGGGTAGAGTAGTGCGGTTTTCCAGGTAAGACATTCCCAGCCGGTCTGCGCTGAAGCAGGTGACACCGGGCTTCCCAGCGCTAGATCAAAACAAGAACACGCCCACCTTCCACTACAGCGTCATCCTCTCCTCCTCTCCTCCCCTCTCGCCGCTTCCTGACACCGTTTCCCCCTCGCTGAGTGCCATCAGCCCAGCACTCGTGCGTCCCTATTTGCCGGTTTTAGGTTTCTCTCGTGCGCTGGAACTGCAGCTTGTGTTCCTGCCTTCAGCACCACGGACAGCTCTGTCAGATGGGGTGGGGGGTGGGTGGGGGGGATCTCGGTGATGGCTGAGTGGAGAGATGGGGAGCGGAGTGGGAGGAGCCAATCGGGTTGCCAAGGCGTGACCTCATTAGACTCAACCTCCTCTTCCCTTGGCAACCACCCGGTTCCCCCTCTTGTCCCCCGCCTCCCTCTCCTTTACAGCTCGTAAACAAGACCGAGACACAAAAATACTGAGCTGCGAATGCACCGTGTTGCTCTCAAGTGCATTTGTTACATTCACCGCCGCCAAAACAAAATACACAGCAGTGCAGTACCCACTGACGCTACCTGTTTGCATCATAACAAAGATTGTTCTCACTATAGGATTGAGTTGAATCTGCATTGCATTGTTGTCAGCAGCTCTGGGCTTTGGGGTTGTTTGCTTGTTTATGTGGTGGGAACGCCTGTTACATGGGGGGGGGGGTGGTTGAGCCGTCCCGGTGGGGTGGGGTTTGCTGGGACAGATTAACACAGTCGACACTAAAGGATTAGGGGCCAGAGATCTGTTGTTTTCATCAACCCTTCCCTCCATTTCTCTTAACCCCCTCCCTCACTTTCCTGCTATCTGTCTGGAAAGTTGCGCAGTGGAAGGTCTGACATGTTTGAATCCGTTCATTTTAAAATACAGTAATGTTGTGCAGCCTTGCAAGTCCAAAATTAGACCACCGGTGGTTGAAACGCTCGTCTCAGTGACAACACAGCGCCATAAATAGCCAATCGCTATGATCTGAGTGCCATTAAAGAGTCTGTCAAAAACTAGTCAACCCCTTTTTTCCCTGCCTTTTGTAGGCAGTGTGGCCGATTAGCCAGACACAAAGCCAGCCAGGCTATGTGCAGGAAATCAGCACACATGCACAAAGAGTGCGGCCTGAGCGCATGTGTGCTAAAGGATCCCATTCAGATGCCTAAAGGAGTTGAGTGAACACAGACAGTGAGGACATCTCAGGGGTTAAACAAATGTGCACATCACTACTTTGTTTTGTCCCTGGGGGACATGGAAGAGGATGAGTGGGAGTCAACGACTGTTAGTTTTCTCTTCACACACACACTTCATAAACACTCGAAGGGCATTTGAATACATTAACATGGTTGGGTGAATTTAAATTTATTTGCATGGCTGGTATGATCCATCCACCTTCTTCCGCTTATCCGAGGTCAGGTCGCGGGGGCAGCAGCCTAAGCAGGAAAGCCCAGACTTCCCTCTCCCCAGCCACTTGGTCCAGCAACTCCCGGGGGATTCCGAGGTGTTGCCAGACCATCTGGGAAACATAGTCTTCCCAACCTGTCCTGGGTCTTACCCGTGGCCTCCTACTGATCGGACGTGCCCTAAACACCTCCCTAGGGTGGCATCCTGAACAGATACCCGAACCACCTCATTTGGTTCCTCTCAATATGAGGAGCAGCACCTTTACTTTGAGCTTTTCCCGGATGACAGATCTTCTCACCCTATCTCTAAAAGACAGACCCGCCACCCGGCGGAATAAACTTATTTGGGCCGCTTGCAGTCGTGATCTTGTCCTTTCGATCACAATTCAAAGATCATGACCATAGGTGAGGATGGGAACATAGATCGACCGATAAAGGGTCCGCATCCCAGCAGATGCTGCACCGATCCGCCTGTCGATCCACTCTTCCCTCACTCGTGAACAAGACTCTGAGGTACTTGAACTCCTCCACTTGGGGCAAGATCTCCTCCTCAACCCGGAGATGGCACTCACCCTTTTCCAGGTGAGAACCATGGACTCGGACTTGGAAGTGCTGATTCTCAGCCTAGTCGCTTCACACTTGGCTGTGAACCAAACCAGTGAGAGCTGAAGAGCCTGGCCAGATGAAGCCATCAGGACCACATCATCTGCAAAAAGCAGAGACCTAATCCTGCAGCCACCAAACCGGATCCCCTCAATGCCCTGACTGTGCCTAGAAATTATGTCCATAAAAGTTGTAAACAGAATCAGTGACAAAGGGCAGCCCTGGCGGAGTCCAACCCTCGCTGGAAAAATGTTCAACTTACTGCCCGCAGTGCGGATCAAGCTCTCACAATCAGACTGTCCGATACCCCATACTCTCTGAGCCGAGCTGGTCCGCAGTTCCACGACCAGGACTAAAACCACACTGCTCTTCCTGAATCCGAGGTTCGACTATTCGGCTGAGCCTCCTCTCCAGTACACCTGAATAGACCTTACCGGGAAGGCGGACCATAGTTGGAACACACCGTCCGGTTCCCCTTCTGAAAGAGCGGAACCACCACCCTGGTCTTCCCCCGATGTCCTCCAATGCTGCAGAGTCTTGACAACCAAGACAGCCTCACAGCATCCAGAGCCTTAAGGAACTCCGGGCTGGTATGAGTTTGACAACATTTATTGCAAACATGTTGAGATGTTTTGACTTTGAATGATGCATATTGTAACTTCTTCATGATCTTTTAACATGACCGCCAAAGGTGAGAATATAGCCCACTTGTCAAATGATTTGTTTTGAAACTTTGTTGTTTTTTTACATGAAGAAAAAAACACCTTCTCTTATGGATTTGATAATGCCTCTGACCCAACCGAGCTAGATGAGCCACCACCTCACAGACTGCTTTGTATAAAAAGCTGGCTTCGCTACACATCTTGAAATAAATCCTCTGCCAACCATCTATGCATACCAGCATGAGATCTGTACATTTTATATTGTTTATGAAGTGACCAGGCTAACCTAGCATGCTATTGCTGTTAAAATGTTTGCACTGTAGCTCACAGACAGTCGCTATGCTAGTGTTGCTAACAGTTGTGTCCTTCCTGTCCCACGCCCGTATATTGTGTTGTTAAATCTGTGATAGTCACTGTGATGTTGGACCAGTAATGTTGTGTTGTGTTGTTAGATCTGTGATAGCCACTGTGATGTTGGACCAGTAATGTTGTGTTGTGTTAGATCTTTGACAGCCACTGTGATGTTGGACCAGTAGTGTTGTGTTGTGTTGTTAGATCTGTGACAGCCACTGTGATGTTGGACCAGTAATGTTGTGTTGTGTTGTTAGATCTGTGACAGCCACTGTGATGTTGGACCACTAATGTTGTGTTGTGTTGTGTTGTTAGATCTGTGACAGCCACTGTGATGTTGGACCACTAATGTTGTGTTGTGTTGTTAGATCTGTGACAGCCACTGTGATGTTGGACCAGTAGTGTTGTGTTGTGTTGTTAGATCTGTGACAGCCACTGTGATGTTGGACCAGTAATGTTGTGTTGTGTTGTTAGATCTGTGACAGCCACTGTGATGTTGGACCACTAATGTTGTGTTGTGTTGTGTTGTTAGATCTGTGACAGCCACTGTGATGTTGAACCACTAATGTTGTGTTGTGTTGTTAGATCTGTGACAGCCACTGTGATGTTGGACCACTAATGTTGTGTTGTGTTGTTAGATCTGTGACAGCCATTGTGATGTTGGACCACTAATGTTGTGTTGTGTTGTTAGATCTTTGACAGCCACTGTGATGTTGGACCACTAATGTTGTGTTGTATTGTTCAGATCTGTGACAGCCACTGTGATGTTGGACCACTAATGTTGTGTTGTGTTGTTCAGATCTGTGACAGCCACTGTGATGTTGGACCAGTGTAGCATTCAATTAAAAAGTAGTACAAAATTATACAAGGGCACTTTTTGCAAGTAGGGATGGGTACCTTTCATATTTGAATCGGTACGTTACCGATTCCCAATACCTTTAAATCGATATCGGTAATCAACTTTGCAAATTTTCTGTACTTTTGTTTGTGTTTATATGTGTATATAAATGTTGATTTTGAATATATTTTTTAAAAGTTCTCAGTTATTTTTTATTTAACAGTGAGCTGTGCTGTCTAATTGTTATCTTGTTTACCTACACTTCTGTGTCTCATTTGCAATCATTATACTGTAGCCTAGTATAATATATACAAAATAAATGGGGAACCGGTACAGTACCGGTATAGTACTGTTTTTGATTCATTACTATACTAGTACCGATATACCGTACAAGCCTAGACTACGGTGCGTTGCCTTAGCAAGGAAGTATAAACTTTGCCACTAAGTTGAAGGTGCAAGTAGATTATTTTGTTTAGCCCTGCAAAGTTTTAACATCCTAAGTATTGCAAATGCACTTATTACACACCAACTGTTTGATTGAAAACTGCATCTTAGTTGAATCTTAGTTTATATCACCAAATTTGGAGGTGTTATGTAAAATCACTAATGCTAACCTTTAGCATGTTTGTCTTTGGAAAATCCAATGTAAATTAGAATTGAGCTAGCGCATTTAGAAATGTGGAGCCTTGCTGTAAATTTAAGCAGCTTCTTCTTGCTTTGTTGGGAAAAAATTATGACATTACCCACCGGCAAGTCGACTGATTGCTTGACTGCTTATTTCCCGGCCAAATGCTTTAGCCAGTGTTCAGTCTGCAACAGGACATGACCTCACGTGCAACAAAGGTATTGAAATATGGCACCGTTTGATTTTGCGCAGATTTCAGTGGCTACCTATAATAGTAGCTAATTCGGTACCCATCCCTTCTTGGTCATTAGCATTAAAGCTACAGATGCATAAAACGGCGTCTCAGAGGTTTAAAAGGGTCTAAGTTCTGGCATCGAAGCTGTATTTTGGCCAACATATTTCCAATTATGGGTTGTCTGAGACATATTTCAAATAGTTGGAGAATAGTATATCGGGCCATTAAGTGCCTAAAGCCAAACCATTTAGGGACACTCGGCAAACGAATCCCTTCACATTTTACATTGCAGAAAATTGGATCAGCTCACCAAACAAGGCGTTTTTAGCAAGCCTGCAAGCTAAAACATGTTGCTTTTAATGATCTAATAGAACATCGTGACATTTACCACAGTTCTCTTCCACAAACTAATGTGCCCTGGAGCGGGCGCCTGGTGCTAAGTTCAAATGATGCTGCACTGATCGATCGCTGGAGCAGGCTAATGAAAAGTCCATACAAGCCATTAAAGCAATCAATTAGCCATCGCTAAAGCAACAGCCACTGGAGATACAGCACGGCTTTTAAATGTTTTATTAGACGTGCGCCGCGAAGTAAATATTGTGGCGTGTAGAGCAAGCGCTCGTGGTGAGGTTGCGGGCTATGATGTGGTGAGGTTGCGGGCTACGACGTGGCGAGGTTGCGGGTGAAAGGAGGCTGGACAGAAGGTGAGACTGAACATGTCAGACTCATGAAAGAAGCAGCGTGGCTTCCTCCTCACTTCTCCACCCACTCTGACTATTAATGTGCACCACCTTCTGACCACTCCCTTTTTCACATCTGCTTCAAAGTACAATCTTTAGTCTTCTGGACGGATCCAGGAATACTTCATGAAAGTAGGAGGATGGATCTTGGATGGGTATTGCGCTATTTAAAAGAATGGTAGTTCATTGTCACACATAGGGATGGTACCTTTGTACCTTTAGTACATTTCAATCTACACAGTAACAATTCTCAGTACCTGGAAGTTTTTGCTGGTATTCAACGGTACGATTTTCAGTATTTCTGTGTGGGTTAATGTGTTCATAAATGTTCATTTGTTTAACTCTCATGTTTATATTTAACACTGAGCTGGTCCAGTTGCTATATCTTCATTTCTTACACTTCTGAGTCTGACTTGCTATTATTTCGTAAACTTTGCATGCAGTTGCACTTCCAAGAAGTTAAATGGCAGTAGTGTATAGACTACAGTGTGTTGCCGAGCCAGGAAATAGTCTTTGCCATTAAGCTGAATTTAGTTTTTTGTTGCGCCCTAAAGTGTTTTTATACTGTAAATATTGTACAAAACCCAAAAGCAGTGAAGTTGTCACGTTGTGTAAATGGTAAATAAAAATAGAATACAATGATTTGCAAATCCTTTTCAACTTATATTCAATTGAATAGACAATGTATTTAATGTTCACACTGAGAAACTTACTTTTTTTTTTGCAAATAATCATGAACATAGAATTTAACACATTGCGAAATAGTTGTCACAGGGGCATTTTTACCACTGTGTTACATGGCCTTTCCTTTTAATAACACTCAGTAAATGTTTGGGAACTGAGGAGACACATTTGTGAAGTGGAATTATTTCCCATTATTGCTTGATGTACAGCTTAAGTTGTTCAACAGTCTCCCTTCTGCTATTTTAGGCTTCTTATTGCACCACACATTTTCAATGGGAGACAGGTCTGGACTACAGGCAGGCCAGTCTAGTACCCGCACTCTTTTACTATGAAGCCACGCTGTTGTAACACGTGGCTTGGCATTGTCTTGCTGAAATAAGCAGGGGCGTCCATGATAACGTTGCTAGGATGGCAACATATGTTGCTCCAAAACATGTATGTACCTTTCAGCATTAATGGTGCCTTCACAGATGTGTAACTTACTCATGCCTTGGGCACTAATACACCCCCATACCATCACAGATCGTGACTTTTCAACTTTGCGCCTAGAACAATCCAGATGGTTCTTTTCCTCTTTGGTCCTGAGGACACGACGCCCACAATTTTAAAAAACAATTTGAAGTTCGCTTTGCATAGTAGATTTTTAACTTGCACTTACAGATGTAGCGACCAACTGTAGTTACTGACAGTGGTTTTCTGAAATGTTCCTGAGCCCATGTGGTGATATCCTTTACACACTGATGCTGCTTTTTGATGCAGTACCGCCTAAGGGATCGAAGGTAGCGGCCTTGCTGCTTATGTGCAGTGATTTCTCCAGATTCTCTGAACCTTTTGATGATATTACTAAGCGTAGATGGTGAAATCCGTAAATTCCTTGCAATAGCTGGTTGAGAAATGTTGTTCCCAAACAATTTGCTCAGGCATTTGTTGACAAAGTGATGACCCTCACCCCATCATTGTGAATGACTGAGCATTTCACGGAAGCTGCTTTTATACTAAATCATGGCACCCACCTGTTCCCAATTAACCTGTTCACCTGTGGGATGTTCCAAATAAGTGTTTGATGAGCATTCTTTCTCAGTCTTTTTTGCCACTTGTGCCAGCTTTTTTGAAATAGGTTGCAGGCATCAAATTCCAAATGAGCTGATATTTGCAAAAAATAACAAGAGTTTACCAGTGTGAACATTAAATATCTTGTCTTTGCAGTCTATTCAATTGAATATAAGTTGAAAAGGATTTTCAAATCATTGTATTCTGTTTTTATTTACCATTTACACAACGTGACAACTTCACTGGTTTTGGGGTTTGTAGTAGACTTTGCATGCAGTTGCACTTCCAAGATGTTAGATGGCAGTAGTGTATAGACTACAGGGTGTTGCCGAGCCAGGAAGTAGTCTTTGTCATTAAGCTGAATTGAGTCTTTTGTTGCACCCTAAAATGTTTTTATACTCTAAATATTGTACTTATTACACTACAGCTAATCGTAACGTACATCTGAGTTGAAATTGATATTACTAAATCTGGAGGTGTTGAAATCGCCATGTAAAATCGTTAATGCTAATCAGTAGCAAATCCAATTTGCATCGAGTTAGCACATTTGGAAAATTAGATCCTTATTGAACTTTCTAGTGTCTTCTACCAGGCACACTTGTAACATTACCTGGAGGCAGTTTTACAAATTCAGCCCTGAGTATTGCTGGAGTGCTTGTTTGCCCAACAAGTGTTTGAGCTGACCGAGTCTGCAACCGAACGTGACGTCACGTACAACAAAGGTATCGAAGTATGGCACTGTTGGATTTTACGTGAAACGATAGCCAGTCGTATCGGCGAAATTCGGTTTGTGCCTATAAAAGTACAGAATTCGGAACCCGTGCCTCGTCACATGGTCACTATTCTGTTGTCTGCTAACCTGCTAACAACCTTCTTCCTAGCAGGCACTGCAGGTAACTAGTGTGTGTGCGTGACGCGGGGAAACGCTCTTACTTGCTTCAGTCGTTGGTTTGCATGTCTTTTTCAGACTGTTTTCAAGGCAACGTCTTATATTCAGGCCAATAGTGACTTTCATTTCCAATCAATATGCCTTCATATGAACGAAATGGGGGAGAATCACCCACTTCTTGATTATAATTAGTTATTTTAAGTGGTGATTAGCATAAGATTATAGGGGAGCTTCGAAAATTTGAATTGCAAAAACATTTAAAAAATATTGTGCAACTACCACATTGGCTCATGTGTCATAGTAACACCCCTAGGGAGGACCTTTATGATAAAGTCACCCCTTGCCACATCGCTTTTCAAATTTTGCGGCTGTACTGCATTGCGGATTTGTATCATTTTTAAAAAGCATATTCTTTGTGTCAGGGCTATACAACTACATCATGAAGAGGGCCGCAGTTTCAGGAGCCCAAGGTCTCAGGGGCCAGACATCGAAATGTGGATGTTTCATCAGAAAGTGCCTCCGCAGGTTATATTTCTTTCAGACTACATTTACTTAACAAAAATGACCAAATTCATTATTCTGCCCTGACTACTCATTTCCAGCGTGTGCAGATAGTTAACAGCATGAAGAAAAAGGAGCTCCAGTTTTTATTGAGGATTGATGTTCCTTGTCTTGAATAATTTTTCTTCCTCAGTTTTATTTCTTTACAATTCATTTAGGTTTGTACAACTGCAAATATAAACATAAAAGTATAACGTCCATTGTGTATTTTACATAAATAAAACATAAGGTTTAGTGTTAATATATTCACACAATAAACTACAAATATTAACAAATATAGAAAAAAATGTGCATGTTTTTTTGCGAAGAGATGTTGATGGCATATACTATATACCAGTATTTCTTAACCATAGGGCCGGGGCTCAGTGTTGGGCTGCAAGCGCCCCCTAGAATGTAATATAGCTGTTTTTTCAGCTGTGGTCCGTATGGGCCACAGTGGTCTTCAGTTGTAATACACTTTTCGACCACTTGTGGCAGGAATGACAATAGCAAACAAACAGAAGAAGTCTGGCGCTAATGTCATAGATAATTTTATTAACTGCAAAAATAATGACTAAAGTGGTGAAACTGTATTTTTATTTGCACTTTAATTTTATTGACAGTTTAGTTAAGAAACACATTTACTAGTAATTTAATTTTAGCACAACATATATTGTATGTAAATAAAAAATTCTAATCAGCCTGACCTAAGCCTAAGGTTTATTTGTTGAATTAATAATATAATCATTGTGATTAACACATGCTTTAATATCATTTGACATGGTAGTAAACTGTAAGTAGATTACATATTTGTTTTTTGAATATGATCAAAATCAAGAGTATGATTACTAATTCTCTGTAATGGAAAAGTTGGGTCCTGAGGTCAAATAGATTAAGAAACCCTGCTATATACAACGACCCTGCAGATGGAAACTAGCCTTTGGCTACAATCTGACACAGTAACATTTTATGTGTTCATTAATGTGCACTAATGTACTACAAGAATGGAGTTGTTATATACATCTATAAACCATCATATTGGTGTGTTTATTAATGTACTATAATAAAGGAGTTGTAATACACATCTATAAACAATCTGATGTGTTTGCTAATGTACTATAACAAAAGGAGTTGTAATATACTGTACATCTATTAACAATATGTGTGTTTATTAATGTACTATAACAAAGGGGTTGTAATATATACCTATTAACAATATGTGTTTATTAATGTACTATAACAAAGGGGTTGTAATATATACCTATTAACAATCTGTGTGTTTATTAATGTACTATAACAAAGGCGTTGTAATATACATTATTAACAATCTGTGTGTTTATTAATGTAATATAACAAAGGAGTTCCTATATTCTCTATTAACAATCTGTGTGTTTATTAATGTACTATAACAAATGAGTTACATGTTATTAACAATCTTATTGGGGTGTTTATTAATGTACTATAACAAAGGAATTGTAATATATACCTATTAACAATCTGTGTTTATTAATGTACTATAACAAAGGAGTTGTAATATACATCTATTAACAATCTTATTGGTGTGTTTATTAATGTACTACAACAAAGGAGTTGTAATATACATCTATTAACAATCTGTGTGTTTATTAATGTACTATAACAAATGAGTTATATGTTATTAACAATCTTATTGGGGTGTTTATTAATGTACTATAACAAAGGAATTGTAATATATACCTATTAACAATCTGTGTGTTTATTAATGTACTATAACAAAGGAGTTGTAATATACATCTATTAACAATCTTATTGGTGTGTTTATTAATGTACTATAACAAAGGAGTTGTAATATACTTCTATAAACAATCTGATGTGTTTATTAATGTACTATAACAAAGGAGTTGTAATATACATCTATTAACAATCTTATTGGTGTGTTTATTAATGTACTACAACAAAGGAGTTGTAATATACATCTATTAACAATATGTGTGTTTATTAATGTACTATAACAAAAGAGTTGTAATATACATCTATTAACAATCTTATTGGTGTGTTTATTAATGTAATATAACAAAAGGAGTTGTAATATACATCTATAAACAATCTGATGTGTTTATTAATGTACTATAACAAAGGAGTTGTAATATACATCTATTAACAATCTGTGTGTTTATTAATGTACTATAACAAAGGAGTTGTAATATACATCTATTAACAATCTGTGTGTTTATTAATGTACTATAACAAAGGAGTTGTACTATACATCTATTAACAATCTGTGTGTTTATTAATGTACTATAACAAAGGAGTTGTAATATACATCTATTAACAATCTTATTGGTGTGTTTATTAATGTACTACAACAAAGGAGTTGTAATATACACCTATTAACAATCTGTGTGTTTATTAATGTACTATAACAAAGGAGTTGAAATATACATCTATTAACAATCTGTGTGTTTATTAATGTACTATAACAAAAGAGTTGTAATATACATCTATTAACAATCTTATTGGTGTGTTTATTAATGTAATATAACAAAATGAGTTGTAATATACATTTATAAACAATCTGATGTGTTTATTAATGTACTATAACAAAGGAGTTGTAATATACATCTATTAACAATCTGTGTGTTTATTAATGTACTATAACAAAGGAGTTGTACTATACATCTATTAACAATTTGTGTGTTTATTAATGTACTATAACAAAAGAGTTGTAATATACATCTATTAACAATCTTATTGGTGTGTTTATTAATGTACTACAACAAAGGAGTTGTAATATACACCTATTAACAATCTGTGTGTTTATTAATGTACTATAACAAAGGAGTTGAAATATACATCTATTAACAATCTGTGTGTTTATTAATGTACTATAACAAAAGAGTTGCAATATACATCTATTAACAATCTTATTGGTGTGTTTATTAATGTAATATAACACAATTAGTTGTAATATACATTTATAAACAATCTGATGTGTTTATTAATGTACTATAACAAAGGAGTTGTAATATACATCTATTAACAATCTCTGTGTTTATTAATGTACTATAACAAAGGAGTTGTACTATACATCTATTAACAATCTGTGTGTTTATTAATGTACTATAACAAAGGAGTTGTACTATACATCTATTAACAATCTGTGTTTATTAATGTACTATAACAAAGGAGTTGTAATATACATCTATTACCAATCTTATTGGTGAGTTTATTAATGTACTATAACAAAGGAGTTGTAATATACATCTATTAACAATCTTATTGGTGTGTTATTAATGTACTATACCAAAGGAGTTGTAATATACATCTATTAACAATCTTATTGGTGTGTTTATTAATGTACTATAACAAAGGAGTTGTAATTCACATCTATAAACAATCTGATGTGTTTATTAATGTACTATAACAAAGGAGTTGTAATACACATCTATAAACAATCTGATGTGTTTGTTAATGTACTATAACAAAAGGAGTTGTAATATACATCTATTAACAATGTGTGTTTATTAATGTACTATAACAAAGGAGTTGTAATATACATCTATTAACAATCTGTGTTTATTAATGTACTATAACAAAGGAGTTGTAATATACATCTATTAACAATCTTATTGGTGAGTTTATTGATGTACTATAACAAAGGAGTTGTAATATACATCTATTAACAATCTTATTGGTGAGTTTATTGATGTACTATAACAAAGGAGTTGTAATATACATCTATTAACAATCTTATTGGCGTGTTTATTAATGTACTATAACAAAGGAGTTGTAATATACATCTATTAACAATCTTATTGGCGTGTTTATTAATGTACTACAACAAAGGAGTTGTAATATACATCTAACAATCTTATTGGTGTGTTTATTAATGTACTATAACAAAGGAGTTGTAATACACATCTATAAACAATCTGTGTGTTTATTAATGTACTATAACAAAGGAGTTGTAATATACATCTATTAACAATCTGTGTGTTTATTAATGTACTATAACAAAAGAGTTGTAATATACATCTATTAACAATCTGTGTGTTTATTAATGTACTATAACAAAAGAGTTGTAATATACATCTATTAACAATCTTATTGGTGTGTTTATTAATGTAATATAACAAAAGGAGTTGTAATATACATCTATAAATAATCTAATGTGTTTATTAATGTACTATAACAAAGGAGTTGTAATATACATCTATTAACAATCTGTGTGTTTATTAATGTACTATAACAAAGTAGTTGTAATATACATCTATTAACAATTTGTGTTTTTATTAATGTACTATAGCAAAGTAGTTGTAATATACATCTATTAACAATCTGTGTGTTTATTAATGTACTACAACAAAGGAGTTGTAATATGCATCTAACAATCTTATTGGTGTGTTTATTAATGTACTATAACAAAGGAGTTGTAATACACATCTATAAACAATCTGTGTGTTTATTAATGTACTATAACAAAGTAGTTGTAATATACATCTATTAACAATTTGTGTTTTTATTAATGTACTATAGCAAAGTAGTTGTAATATACATCTATTAACAATCTGTGTGTTTATTAATGTACTACAACAAAGGAGTTGTAATATACATCTAACAATCTTATTGGTGTGTTTATTAATGTACTATAACAAAGGAGTTGTAATACACATCTATAAACAATCTGTGTGTTTATTAATGTACTATAACAAAGGAGTTGTAATATACATCTATTAACACTCTGTGTGTTTATTAATGTACTATAACAAAACAGTTGTAATATACATCTATTAACAATCTGTGTGTTTATTAATGTACTATAACAAAAGAGTTGTAATATACATTTATTAACAATCTGTGTGTTTATTAATGTACTATAACAAAAGAGTTGTAATATACATCTATTAACAATCTTATTGGTGTGTTTATTAATGTACTACAACAAAGGAGTTGTAATATACACCTATTAACAATCTGTGTGTTTATTAATGTACTATAACAAATTAGTTGTAATATACATCTATTAACAATCTGTGTGTTTATTAATGTACTAAAACAAAGTAGTTGTAATATACATCTATTAACAATCTTATTGGTGTGTTTAGTGGGACAGGCCAAAGTTAAGTTAGAGAAAATGCGGTAGTTTATAAATTAATTAATGTTTCTGTGCAAATGTGTCACGGACCGGCACCGGTGCGCGGACCGGTGGTTGGGAACCACTGACTTAAAGGACAGCGGCGTGGTAGATGCAGTGCCATGTTAAGTGGCCTTCACTTCAAACTGGTACTAACTCTTATTAGCGTGCATGACTTTGGGGGAAATATTGTTGCCTTCCGAAGGTTTGTGTGGGGTTGTTTGTGATTATTTCAAGATGATTATCATCTACCCGTGTGGAGTAGCGGCACTTGAACTGAATGTGACAGCGTGTCGTAATTACGACGGTCAGTATCATCAGTCCAGAATCTTAACGGTCTTCCTGGACCGACCCATTTAGGAACTGATAGGAAACAATACGGGTAGACGGTATACATCCCTAAGTCCACTGCTGAACAAACTCAAGGCTAAACTGTTGACTAAAACCAGTGACTATTGGGGTTTAGAGGGCTATATTCATGTTAAAAACCTTATTTAGAAGCTTGTGTTTCATGCTCTAACGAGGCGGAAATGTGTTTACTGTACCACGGTCAGACCTGGAACCAATTAACTGCCATAAACCAGGGACGACTATACACAGTTTGGTTAAACTTACTTCAATCAATCAATGTTTATTTATATAGCCCTAAATCACAAGTGTCTCAAAGGGCTGCACAAGCCACAACGACATCCTCGGTACAGAGCCCGACTTGGCCAATGAAGCTTTTTGCTGGAAGATGTGTAAAAAAGATCTTCATCAGTGACTTACCATTATATCTTTACAGCGGATAAAGCACAACTGAAGTGGTCAAAAGGCCAAGGTCACTTTAATCAATAAACTGTTCCTCAAGATCATTTTTAGGGGCGTGTGAGCTTTGGCTTTTGAGGAAAATCCGAGGTCAAAGTTCACTCACAAGGTCAATAACCAATTTGCACTTTAAATACATGTAATGGTTTTGTCAACGTATCCTTCTTTGACCATGCTGGCCCTATGTTGGCGTCGTCCAGATCAGTAATGGCTGACGTTTGAACAAGGACGTCACATGTCAAGTAGTTAGCAGTAAGTGATTACAGCACGGGTTAATGTTGACGTTAATCACACACCAATTTATCACCGCGTCCTCACTCCAGAGACATCAAGCAGAGGCCTGCCCACACAACCACACCTCCACCGAGACACTGAGGTGAAAATGGAAGACTGAAAAGCATAATCTCTCATAGAAGTGGAAGGCTCCAATCTTGAGGGTTTAACCCTCTGTAAGCCCCTTAAGTCTGCAGTTTAGACGGCCAGAAGTGATAGGCTCAAGTCAGTCGACTAAACAGTGGATCCACTACAAGAATGAGAGATCTGCAGAAATGACAGGGGAATAATATCAACATAACATTTATATTCTGATATTTTCACCCAGTCGTAATTGTAAGTGTGAGATTGCAACTAGTGACATTTTACCCTCTAATTCTAAACAGTTAAGCTTTGAGCTGATGCAATCATGTCTGAATGAATGAAAATTGAGGGTGAAAAGAGATTTTCAATGATGAATAGTTTTTTCCTAATATAAACACACAGAAATGAGCGTCTGATTAGGACTACCAGCACCATCTGTTGGCCATGTTGAACAACACATTGGCATAGATAACTTCAAAGAAAACATTTTATGTCGGTTTGAGTCACCCTGGATCAAGTATATTGGAAAAAAATCACACTTTTTTTCTACTATTTAATAGCTTAAAAAGGATACTTGTTTAGCTTGTAAGTGTACAAGGATCAGGTATACAACTTATACCTTAGTTAACTTACATGTGTAACTAGCTAGCTTAAGCCTAACGGTTCTGAAGCTATATGGACAAAACAACACAAATAACTGTGGTGAGTTGTGGGTTTGTTGTTGTGACTTTGTGCTTTATTCTGTGTAGTTCAACTAATTTATTTGACTTTACGAACAACTCTTAGGTGACAAGCTAACGTGTGTGTGTGTGTGTGTGTGTGTGTGTGTGTGTGCGTGTGTGTGTGTGTGTGTGTGTGTGTGTGTGTGTGTGTGTGTGTGTGTGTTTAAAGGGAAACTGCACTTTTGGGGGGGATTTTGGCTAACGTTCACAGTCCTTATGAGAGACAAGAGCATGTTTTTGAGGTTTTTATTGCATTCTAGTTTGTAATAATTGGGCTCGTTCTAGGTGGAGGGTGTAGAATTCTCATTTGTTCAAAAATAGTCGTCGTCGGTTACCAAGTCTGCCATGATTAGAAAACACACGCATTCTCTGCGCTGCTGACCCGTCTCCGCTCGAGATGGTCTCCTGCTGGCCCCACTATGGATTGGACTCTCACTATTATGTTAGATTTACTATGGACTGGACTTTCACAATATTATGTCAGACCCACTCGACGTCCATTGCATCCGGTCTCCCCTAGAGGCGGACCTCTCCAAGGTTTCTCATAGTCATTCACATCGACGTCCCATTGGGGTTGTGAGTTTTTCTTGCCCTTATGTGGGCTCTGCACCGCGGATGTCGTTGTGGCTTGTGCAGCCCTTTTAGACACTTATGATTTAGGGCTATATAAATAAACATTGATTGATTGATTGATTGGTTGTAGACTGAAACCATTTGGGTTTGACATCAAAAAATGAATATGGGACAAGAGATCAACATTTCAGCTTTTATTTCCAGGTATTTACATCTGGATCTGATACACAACTTAGAACATAGCACCTTTTGTTTGAACCTACCCATTTTTCACGAGAGCAAAAGTATTGGAACATGTGATTGACAGGTGTGTTTTGTTGTCCAGGTGTCTCCCAATGGACTTGATTATTCAAACAATAAATAGCACTGAATGTCTTAACTCAGTTTCAGATTGGGTAGGATAGGTTTTGCCTGTGCAGACTATATTTAGAGTTGGAACCAACATGAAAACCAGAGAGCTGTCTATGGGTGAAAAAGAAGCAATTGTGAATCTGAGAGAAGATGGACAATCAATCAGAGCCATTGCACAAACATTGGCCATAGCCAGTACAACCATTTGGAATGTCCTGAAGAAGAAAGAAACCACTAGTGTACTAAGCAACAGACATCGAACAGGTAGACCAAGGAAAACATCAGCAGTTGATGACAGAAACATTGTGAGAGCTATAAAGAAGACTTAGACTTAGACTTACACTTCCTTTTTATTGTCATTCAAATTTGAATTTAACAGTACAGATAAGAACACCATTTCGTTGCATTAGCTCATGGTAGTGAAGGATAAAAACTCAATAAGGTGCAGATATAAATAAATAGATTACTGTACAGATACATATATTTCACTTTTGCATATGCATCCACGTTTATGGATGTATGTTATATTGCCTTTATATTCCAGCGAGTTAATCCATTTTTGGGGGGAATTGAGGGGATTATTATGATGCGTTCAAGAGTCTTACGGCCTGAGGGAAGAAGCTGTTACAGAACCTGGAGGTTCTGCTACGGAGGCTGCGGAACCTCTTTCTAGAGTCCAGCAGTGAAAACAGTCCTTGGTGTGGGTGGGAGGAGTCCCTGCAGATTTTCTGAGCCCTGGTCAGGCAGCGGCTTTTTGCGATCTCCTGGATAGGAGGAAGAGGAGTCCTGATGATCTTTTCCGCCGTCTTCCAGTCTGAGGCATTGCAGGCTCCAGTCCAGACAGAGATGCTGTTGGTCAGTAGGCTCTCTATAGTGCCTCTGTAGAATGTGGTGAGAATGGGGGGAGGGAGCTATGCTCTTTTCATCCCACGCAAAAAGTGCATGCACTGCTGAGCTGTTTTTACAAGAGCTCCGGTGTGTGGGGACCAGGTTATATTGTCAGTGATCTGCACCCCCATGAACTTGGTGCTGCATACCATCTCCACCGCTGTGCCGTTGATGAAGAGTAGAGTGTGGCTGGACTGGTGCTTCTTGAAGTCGACGATGATCTCCTTGGTCTTGTTGACGTTCAGGACCAGGTTGTTGGTTCTGCACCAGTCAACCAGATGTTTCACCTCCTCCCTGTAGTCCATGTCGTTGTTGTCACGTATGAGGCCCACTACTGTCGTGTCGTCCGCATACTTCACAATGTGGTTAGTAGTGGACCTGGTGCAGCAGTCATGGGTCATCAACGTGAACAGAAATACAGAGGCTACACCAGAAGATGCAAACCACTCATTAGCAAGAAGAATAGGAAGGCCAGGCTGGAATTTGCCCAAAGGTACAGAGATGAGCCTCAATAATTCTGGGGAAAAGTTTTATGGACTGATGAGATAAAGATGAACTTCTTCCAAAGTGATGAAAAGATAAAGTTTGGAGAAAAAAAGGATCTGCTTATAATCCCAAACATACAAGCTCATCTGTGAAACATAATGTCATGGCTTGGGCTTGCATGGCTTCTTCTGGGACCGGCTCGTTCATCTTCATTGATGATGTAACACATGATGGCAGCAGCAAAATGAACTCAGAAGTCTACAGAAACATTTTGTCTGCTAATTTAAAGAAAGATGCAACTAAACTGATTGGGAGATCCTTCATCATGCAGCAAGATAACATGCCAAAACAACAAACAAGTTCATCAGGAGCAAGAAATGGAAGGTTTTAGACTGGCCAAGTCAGTCTCCATGACTTAAACCCAATAGAGCATGCATTTTACCTGCTGACTGAAGGGAGTAACCCCCCAAAACAAACAACAACTGAAAGAGGCTGCGGTGAAAGCCTGGAAGAGCTTCACAAAAGAAGAATGCAAAAGTTTGGTGATGTCAATGGCTCACAGGCTTGATGCACTTATTGAAAGCAAAATATTTACAACTAAATATTAAGTCTTATTCACTTTAATCTATTTTATGTTTATATGTTCCAATACTTTTGCTCACCTAAAAAATGTTGTGTTCCATTACAAATAAGGCTATCTTCTAAGTTGTGTATCAGATCCAGATGTAAATACCTGGAAATAAAAGCTGACATTTTGATCTCTTGTCTCATATTCATCTTTTGATGTCGAACCCAAATGTTTACAGTCTATAACAAAAATAAAGGAATTCGCCTCACTGTTCCAATACTTTTGGAGGGCAATGTATATATATATATATATATATATATATATATATATATATATATATATATATATATATATATATATATATATATATATATATATATATATATATATATATATATATATATATAATACTTAAAGTGGCCCTAGTGTGTGAATGTGAGTGTGAATGTTGTCTGTCTCTCTGTGTTGGCCCTACGATGAGGTGGCGACTTGTCCAGGGTGTACCCCGCCTTCCGCCCGATTGTAGCTGAGATAGGCTCCAGCGCCCCCGTGACCCCAAAGGGGATAAGCGGTAGAAAATGGATGGATGGATGGACTTAAAGAGTGTATATAAAATGTTGATGAAGGTTTCTGAAGTTATTTGAGGGCGTTGGAGCCAACATAGGGTACTCCCATTAGCGGCATCTTGAAAGCGTTTTAAAAAAATCTTTAGAACCCTAAAAAAAAAAGACGTGGTTTGTTCTTGTGTTTCATAAGGATTGTGAATGATAGGCACACTTCCTGACGTTGCTAAGAATGACACGTGTACAATGTAATACTATACAAAAGCACATAATTGTGTACACTGATTGAGGAATGACTTAACAGACACGTGCTTCTGTTGTTGGATTAGTTACACAAGTCAAAGTCTTTATGGTATTTCAGCTTGTAAAGGCAACAAAAAAAGAAAATAAACTATATTAAATCAAATAAACTACAAAATTTAATTGAAACACTTAATTCAGTTGTACTGTACTTCATATTTGTTTTGTGGGGAATTTATAGCACTAGAGACCTAGAGTTTGAGCGCCCTCTGCTGGCAAACTCTAGTATGCACTGGCATGAGTTTATCTCTACTAAGAATCAGATTGGGGTTTAAGTATGTTTAACACACAAGGAATTTGACAGGGTATAGTGTGATTGGCAACACTAAATGGTCCCTAGTGTGTGAATGTGAGTCTGAATGTTGTTCATCTGTGTTGGCCCTGTGATGAGGTGGTGACTTGTCCAGGGTCTACAACGCCTTCCTTGTCCGGGGTGTACCCCGCCTTCCTTGTCCAGGGTGCACCCCGCCTTCCTTGTCCAGGGTCTACCCCGCCTTCCTTGTCCGGGGTCTACCCCGCCTTTCTTGTCCAGGATGCACCCCGCCTACCTTGAACAGGGTGCACCCCGCCTTCCTTGTCCAGGGTGCACCCCGCCTACCTTGACCAGAGTGCACCCCGCCTACCTTGAACAGGGTGCACCCCGCCTTCCTTGTCCAGGGTGCACCCCGCCTTCCTTGACCAGGGTGCAACCCGCCTTCCTTGTCCGGGGTGTACTCCGCCTTCCTTGTCCAGGGTCTACCCCGCCTTCCTTGTCCGGGGTGCACCCCGCCTACCTTGACCAGGGTGCACCCCGCCTTCCTTGTCCAGGGTGTACACCGTCTTCCTTGTCCAGGGTGTACGCCGCCTTCCGCCCGAATGCAGCTGGGATAGGCTCCAGCAGCCCCTGCGACCCTAAGAGGGACAAGCTGTAAAAACGGATGGAATACTACATTAATTATGTCCACCTACTGCGGATCCATTCAACTGGTGGCCTGCAAGCTTTTAATAAAAACCATTCAAAGTAGGGTTGATCATTTATGCAGTACTCCCGCCACCCCGCAGGGGGCAACAGCGAAGTATTCATGTTACAGTGAAGCACCAGTAGGGTGAGTGGAAGAAGATGGCACTACAAAAAAAAACACTCAAAATAAATCGCGAAAATCGGACTTTCACAGCGCCTGGAAAACAAAGATTGATTGTATTGAAATTACTAACTTTATTTGTACTCGTGGTTGTGTTGTTTTTTGTCTGTTAAACTCTGGCGATCAAATCTTGTTTAATACGTGTAGCCCTGAATTTGACCAGTAGAGGGCGACAAAGCTACACCTTAGGTTTATTGTGTACATTTATGCTATTTTGCTGTGAATGTTTAATTTCCGTATGCGTAAACATATGTAGTTTATTGTATGAAAGCATTAACACTAAACCTTCTATTTTATTCATGTAATATATACAATATACTTTATTTATGTAATGTACACAACGGACGTCGTACTTTTGTAATGTTTACATTTTCAGTCTTACATAAATAAAGGAAGATGTGTAAACAAATTAAACTGAGGAGGAAATTTAATTCAAAAGAAGGAACATCAATAAAACTTCTGGAGCTTCTGTTTCTTCATTCTGTTAACTATCAGTGCAGCTGCACATGCTGGAAATTAGTAATAAGGGTAGAATAATGAATTTAGTGACAGTTCGGTGTGAAAGCAGATGTTTTTACTTTGCAATTGACAAAACATCCACATTTTGACATCTGGCCCCTGAGCCCTTGCACTCTTAAAACTGCGGCCCCCTTCCTTATCTAGTTGAATAGCCCAGACCTCCTGTACACACGGTGACGTTCAATTGACTTGTCATATTCAAGTGAAACTCAAACAAATAGAATATCGTACAAAAGTTGGTTTATTGACAAGGTGAAACTAAGCGCATCAGTCTCCCCACGCTAAAAGACGTCACGCACAGGCGTCCTCCCGAATGGGAACCCATTCATTCTGAGGACAGTCATACTCGACCACGAGTGACTGCCGATGATGATGAATATGACTTATGCTCATAAAACACAACTATATATTTCAAAACTTCTTTTGATATACTGTAATTGTGATGATTATATCTTACAATTTATGAAAACCTTGAATTTAAATTCTCATAAAATTTGGGGTTTTCAAATAATCATCAACATTATAACGAATATAGGCTTGACATAGCTCACCACATATTAGTTTCACATGTGAAGTTGATTTGATGATATGAATGAACTTTTGTAACATTCACATTTTTGGAGTTTCACCCATATATTATTATTCATTAATTTGCAAAACATTATTGACAATTCAGTACATGCTGTGTTTAATGAATAGAGGGGAAATTTGCCAGAGGATATTTTTTATTTATACTGTTGTATTTGCTCCTCACATTAATATAAAATGGCTGCACTACACAAACTTGTTCCTTGCGACAACAAATATCCTATTGAAAAGCATTGAAGCAATTACATTTTTGTCATCCCAAATGTATCTTAATAACCATAAATGAGTTTAAATCCACACGTTTTGTTGTAGATGATGTCTACATATGTACAGAATAAACCACAGGATATTAAGTACATCAGTTGAGAAAAAGAAGTACATTACATTAATAACATTCTGTAATTTGATATTGATAATAGTATACATTGTATCTTTTGATACATTAAAAATTAACACCAGGGCGCATTTTAAAACAAAAGGTTGCATTCACGAAACCCCGGAATTACGAGCATCAATTTTACAACATAAGTCGCTTTTTGCATGTTGTCTTTGTTCTTTATTGCTGCAATTACAATGACACTGTATGTATTGTATTTCTTATATTTGAATCTATTACCTTATGGTCATTTATTTTTTAATCAATCAGTCAATCAATCAATCAATCAAAGCTTATTTATATAGCCCTTAATCACAAATGTCTCAAAGGGCTGCACAAGCCACAACAACATCCTTGGATCTGATCCCACATCAGGGCAAAAAAGAACTCAACCCAATGGGAACAATGTGAAACCCTGGAAGGTACCGCATCTATTGCACCGGTCAGCCCCTGGCAGCAACATGGATGACGCATCAGCATCCAGAGTTAGCAATAGATTATTAGTCGTTTTTGCGAGGGCTGTCTCAGTAGAGTGATTTGCCCTGAAACTGGACTGAAAGGTTCACAGGGATTGTTAGATGCTAAGTGTTCATTTAGCTGCTGTGAAACAATTTTTTCGAGGATTTTCGAGATAAAGGGAAGGTGGGACACTGGGCGGTAGTTTACCATGAGGTCAGAGTCAAAGTTTGGTCTTTTGATCATAGGACGAAGAACCACTGTTTTTAATGCGAGGGGAACAGTGCCGGAGGAATGTGATACGTTAATTATATTTAGCACTGATGGTCCTAATATTACAAACATATAATTAAAGTATTCAAATGACTAGTCTGTTCAATTTGAATGTTACAAAATGTCATAAGAATAAAAAAAATGTTTCTTTATATTTTTCAAGTTCCGGTTAAGGCACCGTTCAAGCACCGGCACCATTTTTAAAGTAACGATTTGGCATCGATTAAAATGTAATCGATATCCATCCCTAATTGTATTTTCAGTCGCCATGAAGCACTTCCTGTTCGAGCATGACTTGTTGGCAACTCCAGGAATAATTATGTGCTCTGTAGAAACTGTGCATTCTTTCAAAGTGTATTTTATTTAGGTTTTTAATTTTTTTAAATTTTTTAAATTTTTTATTTTGTATTTTTTTATTTTGTATTTTTTTTATTTTTTTTTGTCCTGTGCAGCTTCTCAGGCAAATCATATAGTATATATAGATGCCCATATCGGCTGTTCAGATTTACTTTACAAAAGAGAAGTGTAGGATACTTCTCTTGTTGCCTTATTTGTATTTGACTTTATTAAATGTATTTATATTATCATTTGGTGCAGCCGGGCCGTAGCAGGAGGGGATAGAAAGAGAAAAAAAGGAAGACAGAGGGGGAAATTGTGGGGACAAGAGGGGGATTAGACAGAGAGACACAAACAACAACAGCAAACACAACAACAACAACAAAAATAGAGCAACATCAGCAAATACGACATGTACAAATATGATGGTAAAAGTGATAGCAAATAAGCAATTATCGAAAAATAAAAAATTATACAGAAATGACAACGAGCATTATTACACTAAAAATGGAGCAATACATATACTAAAAGAAATAGCGCTAATGATAATGAACAATACCAATAATTTACCTTTATTATCAACAATACAGTTGTTCAAATGCAACAATACATATACGTAATGATAACTAGAGATACGAAAGAATGCAGAAAAAGGGAGGGGAAGAAAGAGAAGCAACCTATATTAACCTTGTAGATTGTTATAGTAACAATAGGTTAAGCTTTGTCAGTGTGCCATGTGTTACCCATTTTACCCTAGGGCAACAACGTTAATATATGTTTGATGAAACGTGATTATGTGCATGAGTGTATGTATGCATATGTACTTGTATATGTACAGTATGTGTATATGTGTGCTTGTACAGTGAATGTATATGTACAGTATGTGTATATGTATGTTTGTACAGTGAATGTATATGTACTAATTGGCTTTTTAATTAAAATAGTTGTGCTAGGATCCTAGGGTAATGTTCAGGTTGAAGTAGTTGTAGTGAAGTGGGAAAATACTTTGGGGAAGATTACATTTTTTTAGTCATTGGGGACAAATGTGTGAGAGAATTTGAGGTGTTATTGTTGTTGTTGTTGTAGATTGTACATGCTTCATACTGTCAGGTTTCTCCGCTCCATTGCAACTCGAATTAAAAAACATTTAGTTAAATTGACATGTGACTCTTCTTTTTAAAGCATAGTATCTAACCGTAGCTCCTCAACTACTGCTAGTTCATTTGGATTAGAATAGGATAGGATAGACTTTTATCCATCTCAAAATGAGATATTATATTTCCTTCAACTGTCAGTATTCTAATAACTGTTCAATTTAAACATTATTAGAGGTTGGAATCTTTGGGCAGCTCACAATTCGATTTCAATTATGATTTAAGAGCTTCGATTTGATTAAAAATCGATTATTGATGCATCTCTAATTTATGTATATTGATGCAGTTTTACATTTATTTTCCTTTCACTAAATAAGCGTTTATCATTTGCAACTTTAAAAAAACAATGCATTTGTAATATGAAACAGTGGAATTAATTCCCATCTCATTTATTAAATTAATGGAAAATTTGTAAAACTGGAACATGAGTGCCCTAAAATAAAGGAGCTGGTCGGATCTCTTGGTGAGATGGCTCTGCCAAGGTCTGCCAAATTCTTTATTTACAATAAATAAATAAATGATCGATTGACGTTTACTAATCGATTTTATAATCGTCCATGTCCGAATTGCGATGCATCTAAAAATAAATTATTTCTCCCACTTAGACGTTATGCCTCTATTTAATGATAATATAGCACATAATAGTACTAAGATAATGACCACACTGTTTGAGCAGTGGCGGGCCGTGCGTTTCCCACCTAGGCCTTCAGTGATGTCCGACTCCAATAATTACCTCTCAAAATACCATCATCGATGTCCCCACATGACCATTGCTGGAGAAATACTATACAGAAACACATTTACGCCCTGCTGGGCATTGTACAAAACGGGTTATTTTCTGGCGCATTTAAAAATCAATAAACCCGCATCAGCAATTAAAACATATCTTATGTGGTACTGTCAAAATTAAAACTGCAAACAACATTTTAAATTAGAAAAAATAAAGAAGTACAATCTGAACTCACATTTCATCGACAGCCGAGCTCGCTTGCGGGGTTGGCCGACATGGTCTCACAAGATGTAGTTTCTCTTTAAGTATCCTTCTTGAAAAGGGCATTGCAAATATATGTGTTGTCTTGTCTAATCATAAAAGATGCAGACAAGTCGTGTTGGCTGACTTCTTAAAGTTTACTCCACAGCGTGCTCATCAAAAACATCCTGCTGCCGGCATGTCTACATTAAACAACATAAGCATGCTCTTCACTACTGTGGCATGATGGGTAATGGAGTTCTTATGTTACCTGGCTCATAACATCACTACCGTAATTTCCGGACTATAAGCCGCACCTGACTATAAGCCGCACCAGCTAAATTTAGGGGAAAATTTAGATTGCTCCATATATAAGCCGCACCCGACTATAAGCCGCAGGGTTTTGATGTGTAATTACCGTAGTATATAGGGGTTCCTGCTACCACGGAGGGGATTGTCGGGACAGAGATGACTGTTTGGGAACGCAAAGCGTCCCATTTATTAACAATAAATCTTTCAATCATTCAATCAAACTTTCACACCTTTGACATGGCGAACAGCATTCGTGCAGAGTACAAATAATACAACGGTGCAAAGTAATACAAAGTGCTCGCCTGTACGTTATCAAAATAACCAGCCAACCGGTATATGAAAAGTCAGTCTTTAATCATTGTGTCATCGTCTTCCTCCTGCGTACTAAAACCACCGAAATCCTCTTTGTCGATGTCGGAGAAGAACAGGCCGTAAATAAGCCGCACCCTTGTATAAGCCGCAGGGACCAGAACAAGGGGAAAAAGTAGCGGCTTATAGTCCGGAAATTACGGTATATATATCTGCCTTAGGCATATGTCTATAGGCATATTCATATTACCATGAATTGATTAACGTGAAACAAGTTGAAAAATGTATTCGGGTGTTACCATTTAGTGGTCAATTTTACGGAATATGTACTGTACTGTGCAATCTACTAATTAAAGTTTCAATCAATCTAGAAGGCCTTACTGACAACAACTCGTGATCTGACTGGCTATTGCAACTGTCTATCACTGTATGTGATAGACAGTTGCACAGACGCCAGCATTGCTGAATCTGAAGGCCTGTGGCAGATTTGGTACAGCATGGCAACAAGCTAGTTGAATTCTGATTGGATAAAAACTAGGGATGTCCGATAATGGCTTTTTGCCGATATCCGATATTCCGATATTGTCCAACTGTTTGATTACCGATACCGATATCAACCGATACCGATACATACAGTCATGGAATTAACACATTATTATGCCTAATTTGGACAACCAGGTATGGTGAAGATAAGGTCCTTTTTTAAAAATAATAATAAAATAAAATAAGATAAATAAATTAAAAACATTTTCTTGAATAAAAAAGAAAGTAAAACAATATAAAAACAGTTACATAGAAACTAGTAATTAATGAAAATGAGTAAAATGAACTGTTAAAGGTTTGTACTATTAGTGGACCAGCAGCACGCACAATCATGTGTGCTTACGGACTGTATCCCTTGCAGACTGTATTGATATATATTGATATATAATGTAGGAACCAGAATATTAATAACAGAAAGAAACAACCCTTTTGTGTGAATGAGTGTGAATGAGTGTAAATGGGGGAGGGAGGTTTTTTGGGTTGGTGCACTAATTGTAAGTGTGTTTTTTATGTTGATTTAATAAAAAAACAAAAAAACAAACAAACAAAAAAACCCGATACCGATAATAAAAAAAACGATACAGATCATTTTCGATATTACATTTTAAAGCATTTATCGGCTGATAATATTGGCCTGCCGATATTATCGGCCGATAAATGCTCTAATAAAAACTCTATAAACTAAAAACAACAGAGCTGGAAGGAGCATAATATGACATGAAGAGAATATCAATAATTTTAGATATTTAGGGAAATTTAATTAAAAAAGATTTTTATCTTTAATTATGATCATGATTTCTGGTTATGTTAGGCCAGCAGATAAGGCCTTGCTGGCCCTGAGGGCACTGTGGCACACCACCGTGTTTGAGTGATCTGCTTCCTAATTAAATGACACTTTAAATATTGCCATGCAGTCATGTGAATAAAACAGAAAATATTTAATTTTTTGTCAAAAATAAATACATTAAAACGGCGAATTAGAAAGAAATGCATGTCGATGCAGACCAGGGGTGGGCAATTAATTTTTACCGGGGGCCGCATGAGCAACCCGAGCACTGCTGGAGGGCCACATCGACAATATTTCAATTAAATTTTGCTCAATATTATTTTTGATATTTACCGTAAGATAAATAATAATAATAATAATAATAATAGTAATACTTCAACATAGTGTGTGTAACAGCATTCCATGACTAATATATATAAATTAACATTAATAATAAATGACAGTAAAATAAGCACACGTATGACTGAGGAGTCATAGTGTAACTTTGTGTGGTATTTGAGTTGTCCGACTTTTTGTGTGGCCTTAAACGCACCAGTGGTTTAGTGCTATGCGTGTTGGTGACAGATGACAAGTTGCTTTTGGCCTGGTTTGTACGGCAGAAAATGACTAGTTTTTCCAGATAGAATTGTTATACTCATGTTTTTGGTGTGGTTATGTCCGAATATAAACAGTTTTGTTCAATAAAGTGATCGATATAATTCCTGTCCTCGAAGCATCTCTATAGACGTCACAATAATTGAACGGTGTTCAATTGAACGGTGTTGACGAACACCGTTAGGGCCGCTTGTTGTCACTGTCACTCAAAGTTGCATTGCATAATTCCATAGAATAAATATGTTTATTTTGTTTATAATTCAGATGGGATTTGATTTGGTGCGCGGCATATACTTGCTGCGCGCAGCAGACGCTTGAGCAGTGCGCAATTGCGCAGGCACGCACCTTAGGTGAGGGGACGTTGCTTTGCAGTCCATGTGTTGTTGGAAACACGGCATTCCTCATCAACTTTTCTCTTTTTAGCGTCTCGGGTGTAAACCGTGCATCACTTGTCGCTGCATGTGCACCTTCACTCGCAGGTTACACACGGACACACGCCCATAAATAATACTTTTCAAAATAAAAGCAGCACAGTTGTATTGCGCGCAGGACATAGATGTTTTTTCAACTTTATTTTGTAATTGCAGTTGTTCACATTCACTCACAATCACGCATATGTCCACACGGAAGTAATACAAATAACGATTTTCAAAACAAAAGCAGCACCGTTGTATTGCACACTCGACATAGATACTTTTTAAAATTTATTTTGTAATTTATAATTGGCCTCACGCGGGCCGGACAGGGACGCACAAAGGGCCGGATGCGGCCCGCGGGCCGCAGAATGCCCAGGTCTGATGCAGACGAACAAAATGTCGTGTATACCAACAAAGTTCTGGCAAAACAAACGTCTTCCCTTTGTTTGTTTTGAAATAAGATTTGCAAATAAATGATTACAAAAATGCACTCGGCAATTTTCATTCCGGAAACATCGCTGTCAGATGAAAAAAAAGGTCGGAGAGTCCTGTTTGAATACGCGAGTGTGCGCCACTTTGTCCACCAGATGGCGCCAAAGTAAATTACATTTGACGTGCCGCTGCATTCAACTTGATCAAAGTGGGTTGTTGGTTTTTTTTTTAATTGCACGTGGAAGTCTGCCGCCACAAACGCGCCCGGAGATAGTGACGAGTATTCAATGCGTGGGGAATGACGTCATTTGAGAGGGGGGGGGGGGGCTCTCTTCAGGTGGACGTGATATCAAATCAGTGGAATGTTATAAGTGCGGGTCCTTCTGCAGGGTTCAGTGGGTGTGTTTTTTTTTTTATTCGGGGGCTCTGCAGCCAAGGGGAGGGGGCGTGCGCGCCGTGGACAGACACAAGCACGCAGACAGCCTGCGTGGTCTTTAGACAGCCTGCGTGGTCTTTAGACAGTCAGACAGCCTGCGTGGTCTTTACACAGCCTGCGTGGTCTTCAGACAGTGGGACCCCACGGAGCAGAGCACACACCTCCTGACCAATAATGTGAGAACCCCATCCTCGCTTCTTCGGCCTCCAGTGACGTACAGCCTCCTCACCCCCCTCATCCCCCCCAGCCCAGCAGGCTCCATCCAGCAGGCTCTCGGCGGCGCGAGCAGGTGTGACATGCGGCCATGTCCCGTGCAGGAATATGCCCACGCGTGAACTCCCGCGGACCTTTTTGGATTTTGCCAGCGGTCTTATTGGCGGCCAGCGCGCTCCAGGCGGGCGCCTACAGCTGTCATGAGGTGAGGACCGCCTTCCAGCTGAGGCAGGTCGGACCGTCGCACCGGGTCCCGGAGACACCTGGCACAGGTGAGCCACGCCCCCTGCAGCGACAGGTGGAGGACAGTGATGCATGGCTCTTTGCACTTTGGCATTTTGTCCTAATAAATTGCCCGCAGAACACACATGTCTACTGTTGCATGCTGCTCATTGATCGGTTAGTTAGTTGCTTGGTTCTGGCACACGTCATCTTTTCATCCCATAACTTTAGAGATGTCCGTTAAATGCGTTAAAATGTAATATCGGAAATTATCGGTATCGTTTTTTTAATCATCGGTATCGTTTTTTTAAATTAATTTTTTAAAAATATTAAATCAACATAAAAAACACAAGATACACTTACAATTAATGCACCAACCCAAAAAACCTTCCTTCCCCATTTACACTCATTCACACAAAATCAATCAATCAATGTTTATTTATATAGCCCTAAATCACAAGTGTCTCAAAGGGCTGTACAAGCCACAACGACATCCTCGGTACAGAGCCCACATACGGGCAAGGAAAACTCACCCCAGTGGGACGTCAATGTGAATGACTATGAGAAACCTTGGAGAGGACCGCATATGTGGGTAACCCACCCCCTCTAGGGGAGACCGAAAGCAATGGATGGTCGAGTGGGTCCGACATAATATTGTGAAAGTCCAGTCCACAGCGGATCCAACACATCAGCGAAAGTCCAGTCCATAGTGGGGCCAGCAGGAACCATCCCGAGCGGAGGCGGGTCAGCAGCGTAGAGATGTCCCCAACCGATGCACAGGCTAGCGGTCCACCCCGGGTCCCGACTCTAGACAACCAGCACTTCATCCGTGGCCACCGGACCTGTGCAACTCCCCCTCCATAAGGGAAAAAAAGGGTTGTTTCTTTCTGTTATTAATATTCTGGTTCCTACATTATATATCAATACAGTCTGCAAGGGATACAGTCCGTAAGCACACATGATTGTGCCTGCTGCTGGTCCACTAATAGTACTAACCTTTAACAGTTAATTTAACACATTTTCATTAATTACCAGTTTCAATGTAACTGTTTTTATATTGTTTTACTTTCTTTTTTATTCAAGAAAATGTTTTTAATTCATCATTTTTTTTAAAAGTACCTTATCTTCACCATACCTGGTTGTCCAAATTAGGCATAATAATGTGTTAATTCCACGACTGTATATATCGGTTGATATCGGTATCGGTTGATATCGGTATCAGTAATTAAAGAGTTGGACAATATCGGAATATCGGATATCAGCAAAAAGCCATTATTGGACATCCCTACTTTAAATGTGACGTAGTTTTGTCTACATTATTAAGGACAAGTTGTAGAAAATGTATTATTAATCTACTTGTTCATTTACTGTTAATATCTGCTTACTTTCTCTTTTAACATGTTCTGTTTACACTTCTGTTAAAATATAATAACCACTTATTCTTCTGTTGTTTGATATTTTACATTAGTTTTGGATGATACCACACATTTAGGTATCAATCCGATACCAAGTAGTTACAGGATCATACATTGGTCATATTCAAAGTCCTCATGTGTTGTTCTAAATATGTTCAAAAATTGTGCTCAATTTACCACCAAAATTGGTTTATTGAGTCAAAACAGTTGTACCTCAGATTAGTGTTGTAACGATACCAATATTTTGGTACCGGTACCAGTACTAAAAATGTTTCGGTACTTTTCTAAATAAAGGGGACCACAAAAAGATGGCATTATTGGCTTTATTTTAACAACAAATCTTAGGGTACATTAAGCATATGTTTCTTATTGCAGTTAAGTCCTTAAATAAAATAGTGAACATACAAGACAACTTGTCTTTTAGTAGTAAGTAAACAAACAAAGACTCCTAAATAGTCTGCTGACATATGCAGTAATATATTGTGTCATTTATCATTCTATTATTTTGTCTACATTATTAAGGACAAGTTGTAGAAAATGTATTATTAATCTACTTGTTCATTTACTGTTAATATCTGCTTACTTTCTCTTTTAACATGTTCTGTTTACACTTCTGTTAAAATATAATAACCACTTATTCTTCTGTTGTTTGATATTTTACATTAGTTTTGGATGATACCACACATTTAGGTATCAATCCGATACCAAGTAGTTACAGGATCATACATTGGTCATATTCAAAGTCCTCATGTGTCCAGGGACATATTTCCTGAGTTTATAAACATAATATACAATTTTTAAAAATGAAAGAAGATGTTGTCATGCCAAAAAATATCGACGTAATCATAGTAGTATCGACTAGATACGTGCCTGTACTTAATATCATTACAGTGGGTGTTAGGTATCGATCCACCAATGGCATTTGTTTACATTTTGATGCGGGTGAGCTACGGTGTGTAGTGAAGCATGTTTAGCTATTCCTCGTCCTGCAGGGATGATACTTGTAAGAAACTTACTTTATTTGTCGCCATGGAGACCAGGCTTAGTGATTTAGAAGTAGCTAAAACACTGCCGGCGGCGGATGGAATTTAGCCACTAGCTCGCTAGCCATGTCTTAAAGCACCTCTTCCTGAGTGTTATAACTTCACCTTTATCGTTAGTTTTTAAGCCAAAATGCGTCCGTTCTCCCTTTTCTGTCTACACACTGTGTCTGCTTGTAAGTACTCTGTGATTGTGTGCCGCCGAACATGCTCCTCTGCTCGTAAACCAGCAATGTCACCGCGTGATTTCGACGCGGGCGCGGGGGTGTGCGGGACCGGTACGTTTCAGAGACGGTATCGTACCGAAAATTATTCGTTACTATCGCGGTACTATACAAATACCGGTATACCGTACAACCATACCTCAAATACACGTCTCCCATTAGAATCCAATTAATGGGTGCAACACACTTTTAGATAAGAAATATCATATAAAACAATCAAATACAATGTACTCCTGCAGTATAGTTTTATGAAATGATGTCATCATATTTATTCAACTTTTACCTTGCGGAGCAGATTTATATAAGTGTTTCCTACGGGCTGCTTCTCCGACACGTAACAATCGGAACATAAAAAACAAAACTCGTTTATGTTGCACGCGGATGTATTTGAGTGACGGACCGGACAGGTAATGTTCGACTGTCCAGTTTGTGGAGTCAGGACTAGGAATGCAGCGATTTTACATTTTGACTGTAAAATTCTAGTCTGAATAATAATCAGTTTTATGATTATTGGTTCATTTCACACAGAAAAATGGAAATAAAATCACATATTGTGAGAGATTTTGATGTGTTGTTTTTTACTCTCAGAAAAAATGTATTAAAAAAATAACAGTAACAAATAGAGATGTCCGATAATGGCTTTTTTGCCGATATCCGATATTCCGATATTGTCCAACTCTTAATTACCGATTCCGATATCAACCAATACCGATATACAGTATACAGTCGTGGAATTAACACATTATTGTGCCTAATTTTGTTGTGATGCCCTGCTGGATGCATTAAACAATGTAACTTTACCATGAATTGATTGACGTGGACCCCGACTTAAACAAGTTGAAAAACTTATTTGGGTCTTACCATTTAGTGGTCAGTTGTACGGAATATGTACTGTACTGTGCAATCTACTAATACAAGTTTCAATCAATCAATCAAAAACAAGGTTTTCCAAAATAAGACAACAACTTCAACTCCAGTTATGGAAAAAAATGCCAACATGGCACTGCCATATTTATTATTGAAGTCACAAAGTGCATTATTTTTTTAAAATATGCCTCAAAACAGCTTGGAATTTGGGACATGCTCTCCCTGAGATAATCCTGATACCCATTACAACTATGGGAAATACTATACTTTTACTTTCACAAAGTGCATTATTTTTAATTTTTTTTAAACATGCCTCAAAAGCTACAAAAAGTAATTAATTTTACTTTTTGAAACCGATACCGGTAATTTCCGATATTACATTTTAAAGCAATTATCGGACATCTCTAGTAACAAATAATGAATGTAAGCAAAATATTAACAATGAATTAAAAAAATAATTATTTATATAATTACGATAAAACTAGGATTTACTTTATTGATCCCCATAAGAAAATGTTACTCAATGTGGAAAATAAACTCAAACGTTATTGTCAATAAATATTATTGTACACTTGCTATATTACCTTTAAATGCAACACAGACACTCTCTAACGTTACATGAATGACAGGAGTACCTGTTGCTGTTTGTTTACACTCAACTGACTGAAAACTAATCTGCTGTCAGTAACAACTTGATATTTAACTGTATTCCTCATGAAGTAACTTGCCACTAACAACATTTAACTCGGTGATGTCTTACCTTTACTTTGCACTGTATTGGATGGATCAGACCCTTTAGTCGCAGGTTTCTTTTGGCAGTGTATACGTGGACTTCTGCAAGTCTCTTTTTCCGACTGCTTCTCCATATTTGTCCGCCATTTTTGTAATATTTTAAAATCCTTGGCTGGCGGAATCGACTTGGTTTGTTTGGTGTAGTGATACGCGAGGTCTGCTTTGCCAAGTTGCCTGCATGTTTTTATGATTTCTTTCATTAGTTCAATGAATATCATCCACTTCTTTTTCTCAGCACAATTCTTCACACTCACCTTCTTCCTTCCCATGGTTGGAAAAACAAAGTCATGTCAATCTTTAGCTATGAGCTAGTGCTAGCGAGTAAGACCGGATGTTTTGGGCGGATCTTACAGGGTTCGTTGTGACATTTGCTACGCCAACTACTGGCGGGGATGCTTATAACTCAAATTTGTGCTTGCGATTAGTTGAAAAACAGCTCTTATCTCAAAACACTCTTAAATTGGGACACTCTTAAGTGGAGGTTCGGCTGTAGAGTGGAACTTCAATGACTCAACACAATTAATTATCGGATGCTGGCCAACCTCTGATTTGTTATTATTTCAAAACAGCATTTTCCGAGGAAAGACTTTCCATACAAAAAAATCACAAAACATCAGAAAACCTTTTGTACCTTGACATGGTAACCTTCCTATCAGCTGTGTGGGTGTAAACAATAAGTCAACTGCTGCACTAAACACAACAATTTAGACTAAAATGTGAATGAGGTGTAATACAAGTTCAGCTTTAGATGTGCGCCATGTTTAACTCTAATTGTCACAAAAGTATTAGGTCTTCAATGATTAAATGATTATTTCGATTAGAAAAAAGTTTCAATTTATATTCTGTTGTTTCTATTAATCATTTAATGAGTGTAACTAAAAAAAAAGATACAATCCGCACAGCATAGAATGCCTGGAAATTGAAATACGTGGACCATCAGTTTCTGTTTGTATGGTGAGAATGAAGGTTATGACAAGCATCTATTTTCTTTCAAATGTGCATTGACGCAGGGAAGTTTGTTTCATCTGATCAATCGAGCAAAGTAATGCATAGCGGCAACCCAACAAGTATAAAGAGAACCACTTGATTGATTGATTGAGACTTTTATTAGTAGGTTGCACAGTGAAGTACATATTCCGTACAATTGACCACTAAATGGTAACACCCGAATAAGTTTTTCAACTTGTTTAAGTCGGGGTCCACTTAAATTGATTCATGATACAGATATATACTATCATATATACTATCATCATAATACAGTCATCACACAAGATAATCACATTGAATTATTTACATTATTTATTTACTATTGTAATGTAACCAAAGCAAGTGAGGTAGCGTGTTGTGAGATTTGCAGAATTTGTGGATTTTGGAGCTAGATGAAGTGGTGTGGAGGATTACGATGTAACAACCTGCAGGAAAGTTACCTAAAGAGAAAGTGGTTATATTTCTAGTACTTATCTTTTATTGCAAATTGTTGTCTCCAGAAGATGAGTTAAGATGTGATTGCAAAACAAGTTTGTGTCTTGTTTGGCAACTGACAGCTGACGGATTATGGATGTGTGTAAACATTTGTGGTATGTGCTTTTCCTCCTTCACACAAAGGGAACAGTTATTTTATGAGGATAACCATCAATTCCAAAAGTGTTTTGGAGGAAAAACAGATTTTGAGAGGGTTTAGGCGCCCGTTCAACTATGTTCCTTTTCTCTTGGGCAAGCATTGTTGGACTTTTTTACCACATGTTCCACCACTGTGGCTCCATAGCTACCAGCTTTATACTACTGACGTTCTTCTTTTGATGTTTGCCCTTTTAAATGTGCAGATACATTTTACGATTCAGCTCCCGGGTCATTCAGCCCTTCCCGGGTATGAATGCTCCACATGGGAGTGGAGCAATGGATAGCTCAGTGGGAAACACTTCCAAACCATCTGATATTTGTTTGTTAAAGCGTTTGTCACTACTAGCAACAAGAGGATGAGCGTTCCATTTACGAGCAGCAGTTGCACTCCCAGACAGAAGCACCTTGGTCTTGGGAGAATGTGGACGGTCTGAAGCGTGGTTAGCGTGACAGGCTAAAGCAGTCCGCAATGCATTTGCACCACATTTGCACAAAGCTCCATGGCAGCGTGACAGGGTACCATGAAACTGCTTCTCACAATTCAACCTGAGTTGGAGTTCAAAGCCATGGCAGGAACCATCGAGGAGGTTTTGTTGTTTTAGTAGGATTATATGATGAATAAATGACTGATTTTCAATGCATTTAGTGGATTAGTGTGACATGAGGCCAGGAAGCATCTAGGACAGGGGTGTCCAAACTTTTTCCACTGAGGGCCGCACACTGAAAAATCAAAACAAGCGGGGGGCCATTTTTATATTTTTTATTTTAAAAACCAATACAATAAATGTATAAAACATATACATTTAGGCCTCCACTCAGGCTTGATCCCAGTGAACCCAAATGGTTTCGGTCAAAAAAAAAAAAAAAAAAAGTCATTATTTAGTATTATTATTTTTATTATTATTATTATTATTATTATTATTATTATTATTATTCAAAGTTTAAATCCCTAGATCAACATTAGGTCTATCTGTCAATATAACGTTTTTAAACATTTAAGTTGTGTGCCCTTTTTGTCAAAAAAAACCCTGTTTTTTTTATGGAAAAAACACCAAATATGCAATATTTTCCCCCAATAAAATTTTAAAGTGGAATATTTGAGATTATAAATAATTGGAGCCTTAAAAAGGTCAATCACTCATAACAACATTGATTTGAATTCATTATTATTTTTTGAGCAATAACACAAAAAAAAATCTCACTAAAATGATTTAACATCAACGTGTTAAAAAATATATTATACATTTTTTATACTGTTGACTTTTAACACAATAATCTCGAGATCAGCTTCAGATCTATCCGTCAATTATAAGTTTTATTGTTGTTTGTGTTTTTTGTTTGTTTGTTTCAGGCCCTTCTTTAAAAAATAAAAAACAGCTCTGTTTTTTATATGGCAAACACAAAATATGCAACATTTTCCCCAAAAAATATTTTAAAGTGGAATATTTAATGTGACATAATTGGAGCCTTGAATAGGTCAATAGTTCATAATGACGTTGGTTTTGATTAATTATTATGTTTTAAAGAAAGAAACAGCCTGCATGGCAGCTTTGTGTTATTAGAGTAAACATTGCAACATGTTCTTATTACATTTCACCTGTTTGCTGTTTTATGTTTTACATTTGTTTTTTAATCATATTTTTAGAATGTGCCGTGGGGCCGTTAAAACATTATTGCGGGCTGCATTTGGCCCCTGGGCCGCACTTTGGACACCCCTGATCTAGGACTACGTTTACACTGCTGGCCAAAGTGGCACAGATCAGATTTTTTTCAAAATCTGATTTTTTTTATCTCCAGCTGACTGTTTACACTGCAAGTACAATGTGATGTTTATCAGACTTCCACGTAAACACGCACAGGCCCCCATGTGGCCCCAATGTGGCCCCCATGTGGCCCCAATGTGGCCTCGACATCACTTGCATGCACACTTCTATAAAGTGAAAACAAATTAAGTTGACCGGGAGGATGTTGATACTACCACAAGATAAAATAAAAGTCACGACACCTTAAAAATAAATTCAAGTAATATAAAGTATGAATGGATAGATGTTGGTGAGGAGGCGGGGTCAAAGGCATCGTAATGTACGATAATTAAGTATTTTTTCTGCAGGCGAGCTACTTTTCAATTGACCAAGTGGAGGGGATCTACCTCATTCATATATATCATCTATGTTTATTTATTTATGAAAGATACGTTAACAAGTTAAAGGTGTTTAATGATAATACAAGCGTGTACAAGAATATAAGTTGGTGTATGACAAGATATACACTTGACAAGAAATACATTGTCGGCAAACTCCGTAGCTTGTGCGCGGTAGCTTTCTGAGACTCTTATTTTGTTAGCGCAGGCAGGATGAAGCAGGGCTTTTATTGTGAAGACAGGAACTGTGCAGTCGGTCTTTAGAGTTTTGACGGCAGGTACGGCGCGAAGGTCTGTTGAAATAAAAAGTGTTTCTCGCCTTCCTGTCGGTCATTTTTTCTTAATAATGATCTGGCAGCAGCCAGCGTCATCTCACAAGACCCTCTGGTGCCGTGAATGTCAATCAAGTGATGAAAGTGATGTCTTGGTGAAGATTGATAATCGATCATTTTTAGGTCTATTTTTTAATGCCTGGCTGGCGGTCGACTGACACACCCTCCGCCATCGACCGCTAGCTCGCCATCCACGTAATGGACACCCCTGGTCTAGTATAATATATTTGGGAGGGTTGTAATCTTTTTATGGCCGTTAAGTAGAAGCAACATAGACATCACCGTGAATCTAGGTTGACTTTATTTTTCAACTCACTTACTTAAACAATTTAGGCAATTTACATAACAAGCAAATTAGGCCACAGCGTCAATTCCGGTCCTTCAACAATCGTTTTTTCTTCGGAATCAAAATATACATCTATATTTTACAATTTTACATATGGTCTATTATTTGTGCACTATTTACTGGTGATGCACTGAAAATTCGTCCGTGGCAAAAAGACTGACTGAAAGCAGATGTCGTGATGAAGTGTCCACTTCCACTGGTGGGCGTGACAAAGTTTGCGAAAGCTGACAAAAAAGTTGCATTCAGATTCCAATCGGATTCGGACTATTTTGTGATGTGGCCTGAATCTGATGCGAAAAAATCAGATTTAGCACTTTTGAGCGTTTAGACTGGCAAAACAATCTGATCTGTGTGACTCGAGGACAAAAACAAACAGATTTGGTTTGCAGTGTAAACTATTTGATTTTGGTGCTGGTCCATGATTTTCCCCCAAACTGTTGCCCACACTTTGTGGTTTTTTTGTGCTCATATTCTCTATCAAAATTCAGATTTGGTTTACCGTAATGAAATATGACACACTTTAGGGCTCCAACGAACGTTTGTCTGTGGCCGAATTTTTGCTGCATCGCTAGTCAATAGTGCTTTCAATCAATCAATGTTTATTTATATAGCCCTAAATCACAGGTGTCTCAAAGGGCTGCACAAGCCACAACAACATCCTCGGTAAAGAGGGTAATTTATTATTGAACTTGATGCAAGTTATTTGATTTATTATTGAACTTGATGCAAGTTATAACACTTTTATTTGATTTATTATTGAACTTGATGCAAGTTATAACACTTTTATTTGATTTATTATTGAACTTGATGCAAGTTATAACACTTTTTTTGATTTATTATTGAACTTGATGCAAGTTATAACACTTTTGTTTTATTTATTATTGAACTTGATGCAAGTTATAACACTTTTATTTGATTTATTATTGAACTTGATGCAAGTTATAACACTTTTTTTGATTTATTATTGAACTTGATGCAAGTTATAACACTTTTGTTTTATTTATTATTGAACTTGATGCAAGTTATTTGATTTATTATTGAACTTGATGCAAGCTATAACACTTTTATTTGATTTATTATTGAACTTGATGCAAGTTATAACACTTTTTTTGATTTATTATTGAACTTGATGCAAGTTATAACACTTTTGTTTTATTTATTATTGAATTGATGCAAGTTATTTTATTTGATATTGAACTTGATGCAAGTTATACCACATTTGCACAGTTATTATATTTATTATTGAACTTGATTTTATTTTATGTTATTGAGTTTGAATGTATAAAACTTGATGTTACTTGATGTTCGATAAATTTGAAAATGTTAAGCTTGGCATTAGCGTTCTGTTGGGGCGATGGGGGCAGGTGGGGCTTGAAAACTCCCCCTTGTCCAAAGTGGGGGATGACAAAAAAAGTTTGAGAACCACTGATGTAGGGGAACCCTTGTATCACAATATATTATTTGGCATATAAACGATAATAGAACCATTTAAAAACGGGTTGCAACGGCTGTCAATTTAGTTGCTGACGTATGCGGTAACATATTTGTTTATTTCCACATGTATTGTTTTCTTAAAATGATTGATAGTGACTAGTAAGGATGGGTACCGAATCTGGTACTTTTTTGGCACAGACCGAATCCCACCGGTTCTACCAGGAACCGATTCACGTAAAATCCAACGGTGCTATGTTTCCATACCATGGTTGCCCATGACGTCACTCCGGCAGCCCACCAGACAGACTCAGCATCACCTTACCACTTTGATGCATCCATCAGTATCTTTTCTGTCGCACTTATAGTTTAGGGCAGGAGTTGGAGCCTATCCCAGCTGACTTAGGGTAAAAAGGTCAATCACAGGGCGATATGGAATGGCCAAGCCTTCACCACCGCTTGATTCCCCTTCGGGGTGATGGATGGCTGGCAGCGCTTTATAGCAGCAGTCGACCTCCAGGGCCCCCCGCCCCCTCTGTTGCGAGTTGTCGTGATTGTATGTAACATGTTTATGTGTGCATGGCATGGAGGTTTTTTCCCACTCCAAACTTGGCCCTCTTAGGAGCCCGGTCTAGATTGTATTTTTTTACTCATCTTCTTCCCCAGCGTTTTACCTTTTTCACATCTTTTACGGGATCAGCGTTCCTGTTCTGTAACCCTGTACACTGTGGGTTTTTCTAATCTTGAACGGGTTTGTGCTGAAAACATAGTTTCGTTGTACTTGTGCCATGACAATAAAGTCCTATCCTATCCTATTGTGTGGGAATTGATCCCACATCAGCTGCACCTAATGTGAACCACTATCTCACTTTGACCCTCCATGTGGTCAATTGTTTATCCTGGCATTATTTGTTGAATGCTTTCTGACATCTCCCCCTTAGTCACAGCTGATCAAACACTTTTTAATGTACATTTTGGGCTTCTTACTCTGCTTTATTTACACTCGCCTTTACAGAGGTTGTTTTGGGTCATGTCTTCAAAGTGCTTACCAGTGGAGGGGATGTTTGAGTGGGAGATTTGCTGCGTGTGTTTGTGTGCTACTCCGCTTCATTACACAGATCACACGCCAACAAAAGCAAGACTTGAAACTTGAAGTGGCAAAACTTCAGCTCCTTTTCACAGTGGGATGTTTGTATCGGGATACAGTACCGCGTTTCATTCATTTTTCATGAAATGTGCCAGGATTATGGCAACAGAGGGCATCAGATAGCTAACTGGAAATGGTCACATCCAGCGTAATAGTAAGCGTTTTATGTTGTTTGTTTGTAGCATGTTCAGATGCTGTACATTACTCTACGTAGTGTTGTCTTTCTTTTCAGAATTCTCACTGTGTGCCAAAGGTGGCAATACTTCAAACTTAGCGTAAGCGTAAAGGACAAGCATCCGGACCTGACAAGAAGTTAAAAGAGCGACAATGGAGTTAACTAGCTCCCCTGTTGTGCCCATGTAGGGCTTAAAAGTGTGACGTGGAAACACATTGCATTGTGGGTCTTGCTAGACTCTGAATAGTTTATATACATGGCTGGATGCAAAACTGTGCTAAAGTTACAATTTTCTTTAACAAGATATCAGTGTTGGCCCTGCGATGAGGTGGCGACTTGTCCAGGGTGTACCCCGCCTTCCGCCCGATTGTAGCTGAGATAGGCTCCAGCACCCCCCGCTACCCCGAAAGGGATAAGCGGTAGAAAATGGATGGATGGAAGTCCAAAACACGGCGCAAACGTGCGGCATCAATAAACTGCCACAATCGTGGCCATGATCGCTTCAGGAAAAAAACATGAGATTTTTCTAATTTCCAGCATGAGAGCAAAGCCGAAGAAAGTCGGGTTTTGAAGCTAATAAACAGACAGTGAATCAACGATCAAACATGACTTTTAACGCCATCACCTGGTACATGTTGGCGTGTTCACTGCATTTTTCTAGAAAGACTCTAGAACAGTGGTTCTTAACCTGGGTTCGATCAAACCCTAGGGGTTCGGTGAGTCGGGCTCAGGGGTTCGGCGGAGGTCAAGACACACCCGACTCATCGTGTAAATAAAAACTTCTCCCTATCTGCGTATTACGGATACGGCAACAGCAGAAGTCAGACTGATTTGCAGGTGTGTAATTTGTTGTGAGTTTATGCACTGTGTTGGTTTTGTTGTTTGAACAAGGTGATGTTCATGCACGGTTCATTTTGTGCACCAGTAAAAGAACGTGGTAACACTTTAGTATGGGGAACATATTCACCATTAATTAGTTGCTTATTAACATGCAAATTAGTAACATATTGGCTCTTAACCAGTCATTATTAAGTACTTATTAATGCCTTATTCGGCATGACCTTATTATAACCCTAACCCTCTAACCCTGGCCCTAACCCTAACCAAATAACTCTAAATTAAGTCTTTGTTACTTAGAATATGTTCCCCTAGTGTCCAAAAAAACTCTAAATTAAGTCTTTGTTACTTAGAATATGTTCCCCATACTAAAGTGTTACCAAAAACATATAACTTTGTCTTGAATTAAAAAAAAAACAACATTTTATTTTTCACTAAAGAAGGGTTTGGTGAATGCGCATATGAAACTGGTGGGGTTCGGTACCTCCAACAAGGTTAAGAACCACTGCTCTAGAAAGAGGTTCTGCAGCCTCCGTAGCAGAACTTCCAGGTTCTGCAACAGCTTATTCCCTCAGGCCGTAGACTCTTGAACGCATCATAATAATCCCCTCAATTCCCCCCATAAATGGATTAACTCGCTGGAATATAAAGACAATATAACATACATCCATAAACGTGGATGCATATGCAAAAGTGCAATATATTTATCTGCACAGTAATCTACTTATTCATATCTGCACCTTATTGATTTTTTATCCTGCACTACCATGAGCTAATGCAACGAAATTTCGTTCTTATCTGTACTGTGAAATTCAAATTTGAATGACAAAAAAAAGGAAGTCTAAGTCTAAGTCTAATTTTTAGACTGGTAAGTTTGAATCAAAGCATGTTTTATTCAGTTACACGCGTAGCATTTAGTAGGCTGTTAGCGTTAGCCAAGCTAGCTGCGGGCGACAAAAAACGGGGAGTGTTTTGTAAAAAAGCATGTTGTCTGCTTTCTTTTAGTCTTGGGTAAGCAAAAAAAAATGAATGAGTATTATTTTCAGAGCAGTAGCGCAGTGATCAAAGTATTTAAAAGTAACAATGGGCTTGTCTTTTGAGGACAACCGACTTATGAAATGAGGCCTTACTCCATCTCAAACACATAAGTGATGAAAGCCGTAGATTATGCGCAATTTGAATGGAGGACATATTGCTGGTATTCCGACCGAGACTTCTTCCAGGAATTGAAAAGCAGTGGTGTTCTACCGAGCTAAGATGGCTGTTGTTTAGCAAGCAGTGCGCATATCTGAGTACAAAAGAGGCTTAAATCTTCCTGCAAAAAGCAGATACCAGTAAATATTCTAACTATGCAATGGAATAGTTCCCTATTCTTTGTCTAAAGAAGATTTGTCGAGTGATATCAAGGATTATACTTCAGTCACGTCCCCAGACATATCGAACTATTGTGCCATTACGCCATTTTACAAACTCTTGCATTCTTCGACTCTGCTCCCTTGGACTGGAGTGTGAACTGCATGCTGTTCTTCTTGCACTCTACCACCCTTTTTGACTACCTTTTGAGGAACTCTGAAGAAACATTCATCCTTTTTGCCATTTGAACAATTCATACAGCTAAAAACTCTAGCATCGGGCATTTTTTCTTTGAGAAAGGCGAAATGGCGTCTAGTACCCATTGAAAACAGAGCTAGCTAGCTTGACCACCACACACATTTAATAGCGGGACGTGAGCCGGACATGACGTCAGTAAAATCCAAGAAATTGGCCTTAACAGATTTTGCATTCTGAAAGTCTTCACCACTATAAAAACTGACACCGTTGACAAAATATTGACAAGTTTGGCTTCAACAAAAGCGGCAGCTTTATCGAATCTCTTGTCCATTGGACGTGCTCATATGGATCACTTCCACAGAACGTATTTTTTTTAGCGAGCAAGCCTTTCGTGGGCAGACCCGTCAGCGATCCTGTTCTGTCTCCCTGTAATGTTTGATCCTGTTCTGTGTCCCTGTAATGTTTGTCTGATCTTTAAGGGGATTATGCTGAAAATTTTAATTTCCCCTTGGGGATTAATAAAGTATTTCTGATTCTGATTCTGAGTTCTTAACATGTACAGTTTGTCTCGATGCGGTCCTTTGATTTTTTATGTTGTATGATTCATTTTAATCCAGTTTGTTGCTCTCTGTCACATTACCGCGGGAACAGTACAGCCTTGTACACAAAATTTACGTCCAGCAGAAATAGTTTCCTAGCACCCACAATTCATTGCTATTCGATCCCCATAGATAAATAGACGCTGCATTGAGCTGATGGATCCCACGTAGTGTAAACTAATACAAGTGAATTGACTGAATTTTGTATCAAATTCCTACAATTTGTGTTACATCTTTAACAATGTGTGTTTTGCTTGCTACATGTCTCATCTGTGTAGTTTTTTAGCCAGGGTATTGCTTTTAGCATATATTAATTATTGCATTTGTCTTAAAGCATAGACCAAGAGTGGTGACCATAAATCATGAAGCATTTAATACAAAATCAATTAAGTTTCATATTCTATTTTAACCTAATCCTAGATTATGGTATATATGAAATTGTAAATTGTTCTTTGAGTGCAACAAGAAAAGCCCAATTTGTTTAATGCCTTTTAATTTATATTAAACTGTTTTAAATGTGTTCTTTGAGTGCGATAGGAAACAGATGTTTAACATATCATAATATTTTCTGTTAAAATAAAGCCAACAATTACATTTTTTATGGTCCCCGTTATTTTGAAAAGTATCAAAGTATCGTAATACATATTGGTACCGCTACTGATAGTAAAATGTTGGTACGGGGACAACACTTCAACAAACTTATTCAAACTTTAAAATAATTTGGAACCCAACAACCAAACAATAACTATTCTCAGAGCAATCAATCAACTGGACTCTTCAGTTGGTCTCAGAAGCTATTCGCCTCTCATTCGACACAATTTCTAAGACAAAATGAACATTCCAGTTGTGATCGATTGAATCCCTGAGAACCTCCATAAAGATGTAATAACAGCTATCCACTTAAAACAGTGTTCACTGGGAACTCAAATGAGTACCAAGATAATTGTAATGCCAAGAGTCAAGAATGGTGTTGGTAGTGTCATGGTCTTGGTGGGTACATGAGTGCTGTATATTTATCAATACTAGCTTCCTCATTTATGCTAAGCACTCATTACACAGTATGGTCATGGTATTGAAATATTATCAATATCAAAAGTTTGACTAAAGTACGCATGAAATGTGTCCTAAATTGTGTGATTCCTTCAGCACTGAACCAGTGGTTGAAACAGTTTGACCGAAAATGTCTTTACAGAAAGTGAGTAGAGTATTTGGTTTTCAAAAATTCCCCATTAAATTTATCGCCACAGAGGCCCAAGATGATCGCTGACGTGCGTTGCTTACCCTGAGATTTGGAAAAGTTATATACTACTTCTGCGCCCTGGTACGCAGCCAAGCACCACATAGTGAGATTAGGTCATAAAGCCTCTTGGAAGGCAGACGCCCAGCAGTGATGTTCAGACAACGACGCTGCAGTTGGCTTCTTGGATACCATCCTCAGACACGATCAAGTTATTTTACAGCTCTTTTCAAACACCCTCTTAATGCTGGGCTTATCTGATTATGTGCTTGGTACAGGCAGAAAGCATATTTATTTATTCATACAATTACCATTCTCTAGTTTAGTGACGAACGGCGTGAAGGAGAAAGTGTTGGCAGCCATATGTTAATAGCATGGAAATGGGAAGGCTGTCTGTTATCACATGTTGCCACATCCTTAGTCAGTTAGAGCATCAAAAGCTTTGGCAAGCTCTCAAAGCGAAACGTGGCCTTTGATTGGCTGTAGATACTGTATTTGGCTTCCCCTTTTAACTTGGCCTTCCTTGCTGAGAGAGCAAACACATGGAGGACACGTCCTACTCCACGCAGACAAAAATCACAGAGCATCTGTGTTTTCCCAACTCCTGACTTCAATAAAATGCAACATTCCCCAGCAGAGCATGCAAGTCTTAGACTGAATCACAAAGCCCAGTAGGCACCAGCTTTTTGTCCGCCGACCCAACCTTGCCAGCATCGCATCAGTCCGAAGCTGATTATGATGTCTGAGTCGGTCTCCCACCTCTCTTATTGGATTTCAGGCAATGTAAATAATTACAATCTTATGTTTGAAAAACGAAATACAGTTGTCAAGAGCTTCAATGAAATGTTCATCTTTAAAGGCCTACTGAAACCCACTACTACCGACCACGCAGTCTGATAGTTTATATATCAATGATGAAATCTTAACATTGCAACACATGCCAATACGGCCGGGTTAGATTAGTAAAGTGCAATTTTAAATTTCCTGCAAAATATTCTGCTGAAAACGTCTCGGTATGATGACGTTTGCGCGTGACGTCACGGATTGTGCGGACATATTGGGACACCATTGTGGCCAGCTAGTAAGTCGTCTGTTTTCATCGCAAAATTCCACAATATTCTGTACATCTGTGTTGGTGAATCTTTTGCAATTTGTTTAATGAACAATGAAGACAGCAAAGAAGAAAGCTGCAGGTGGAATCGGTGTATTAGCGGCTGGCTACAGCAACACAACCAGGAGGACTTTGAGTTGGATAGCAGACGCGCTACCGTGAGTACGCAGCTTTGGCTTCCAAACATTTGATCGCTTGCCCGTACGTGCGTGCCGCTATGTGCATGTCACGTACATAACTTTGGGGAAATATATGTGCTGTATGAACTTTACGGAGGTGAACAGTACTTTGGGCTGTGGTATTGAGTGTGTTGTGCGGGTGTTTGATTTGTATTGGTGGGTTATATGGACGGGAGGGGGGAGGTGTTTGTTATGCGGATTAATTTGTGGCATATTAAATATAAGCCTGGCTGTGTTGTGGCTAATAGAGTATATATATGTCTTGTGTTTATTTACTGTTTTAGTCATTCCCATCTGAATATCAGGTCCCACCCGCCTCTCACAGCATCTTCCCTATCTAAATCGTTTCCACTGCCCTCTAATCCTTCACTCTCACTTTCCTCATCCACAAATCTTTCATCCTCGCTCAAATTAATGGGGTAATCTTCGCTTTCTCGGTCCGAATCGCTCTCGCTGCTGCTGGCCATGATTGTAAACAATGTGCAGATGTGAGGAGCTCCACAACCTGTGATGTCACGCTACTTCCGGTACAGGCAAGGCTTTTTTTTATCAGCGATCAAAAGTTGCGAACTTTATCGTCGATGTTCTCTACTAAATCCTTTCAGCAAAAATATGGCAATATCGCGAAATGATCAAGTATGACACATAGAATGGACCTGCTATCCCCGTTTAAATAAGAAAATTTCATTTCAGTAGGCCTTTAAGAGTTGTTTTTTTGGAAGGGTTGAGTAGATGCCAGCAAAATAATCTTTGCTGGGATCTCAACACCTCTGATTTAATGCCTGTTAATCGTGTCTCTATCAGTCCGCCCATCAGTCCTCCTGCTTTGCCCTCTTAGCGCGCTCTGTCTGACCCCTTGTCTTTGGAATGGCTTTTAGACCATGTGCCAGTAGTCCTTGACAGCTGCTGCAGCCTTTGGTCTGGCATAGCAAAACACCTCAGTTTACTTTTAAGGTTGTCCAGAAAATGCAGGTATGCTGCAAAGACCTCTTTGAGGTGTGTTTTTATTTGGCACCAACAAGCTCAAGCCCAGCACCATGTGTAAATGCATTCGTCTCCTGTATGCTTACTGGATCAGACAGGTTAAAAGGGAACTGGCTTCCTGAGTTAGGATAACCTTTAATTGGCTGTTTTCTTACAATGTTTTTCTTGTTCTCATGTGAAATATCAAAATAACAGCGGCAGGATACTCAAACCCTCCTCTTGATCCCTGTGAAACCACATTAAAGAGAAGTGGCCTGCATGTAATTTTTTAATTGGGCCTAAAAACTTGTGAAAACTACCCTCTCAGCGGTATTTACCTCAACTACTGTGGTGTGGCATATTGCACATGGCATGTGAGCAAGCGTCGCAAGTACAGTTGTGACTTGTGCACTGAAGGGCACTGAGCTGTAGCTGAATGGATTGTGACTAACAAACCAAGACCCCTGAGCTGTGCCTTTAATACGGCAAATTACTCCAGAGGTATTTGTCACCTGAGGACGATTAGAGGAATTATAATTCGGAGTTGACATCGAGTCTCAATAGTAAAGTCTATGTAGTTTGGGAAGGAAAAATATATACTTATACTATTAACACATTTACTTCATTCAGGTAATTTAAGATTTTAAAAGTGGAGTATGTAGACCGATGCAGGCAATATTGCTTGTTGAAATCATAATAATGAAATCACCTAAATCATATGAGAAAATGTCATGTCAAGAGTATTAAAGAGTGTCAACTGGGGAAATATAAAATCCCTAAGAAGTTTAAATTTAGGGATTTGTACTAAGAGACTTCGAGACTGCGTTTACAGTTTAAAGTTATGTTTTGGTACTGGGGTCCGGTCCACAAATATTTAAAAAAAAGATAAGTGGGGTGCACCTTGGTGTGATTCACTTTGCGTTTACACTGGTACTTTGGCTGTAGGACCAAAGGCTGCACAGTAAAGAACATACGTCATCTAGAAAAGGAACTCTTGAGAGCTCAGACCTCCACCAGCCCAATTGGTACAGAATCCTTTATACAAATCCTGACTCCAGACGGGGATTTGGATCTCTCCTTCAAAACCTAATTATTTGTTCCTTATCCCATTTCTGACATTAAATCAAACTCTTCCCATAACTGTTTAGGCTATGTAGCCAACTAACTGACTAACAGTCACACCCTAGGGATTACGCATACCTCTGAGTAGAGGTAACAATATAAAATTGGGCAGCTTTCCTGACACATTATGTAATGTAACATGGTTATCATATTTTCTACGATATTCACCAGTTTATATTCCACTAACATCTTGTAAAATGTACTTTAAAATAGCACCTTTGTCACACACAGAGGAAGAGAGCACTTCAACATTCTTTTATTTTACGTGTTTGTCCTTTCTTTTGTCTTTATTATTTTGCTGACATTTTAATCAATCAATCAATCAAAGTTTATGTATATAGCCCTAAATCACGAGTGTCTCAAAGGGCTGCACAAGCCACAACGACATCAGGGAAAGAAAAACTCAAGCCAATGGGATACAATGAGGAACCTTAAGACTGGTCCGTGTCTTTGGTTCAAATAGCAATTACATAGCAATCACAGTTGACCTCAAGTGAACCAAACCACACCAGAGTTCAATTGCAAGTAGGTTGAGACCAGTCTCTCAAGGGGTCTTGGTCCACTTGTTTGTTGCACACCAAGACTGACCAAATAATTTGCACCCTTACATAGTAGTAGGCTATTATTTATTTTAGAACAACTTGTAAAAACGTTGAACATTTCATTTTAGCCAAAAGTAAGCAGATGAGAAAATCCTTTTAAAACTCATACCATAAATTCAAGCTGATAGGGCGTGGATTGGTGACGCCTTTAAACCGAGGCCATGACCCTGCCAAAGGGCCAGATAGATTACAGCTGATCTGATGGAAAACAAGCCTGCTGATGAATTTGACGAACCAAAATGCTCCTGTCAACTCCGACTGCAATGACTCTTCCCCAATTCTCCGTGCTGTGTCAAACCTTCCAAAGACTCAGTGGTTCCTAAGCTACGGTAAACACAGGCTGGTAATGACTCCCTCAACCCCCGCCCCGCCAAAAAAGTGTGCAGGTATATTTGTCACAGTCAGATGGTTCTGACTGCTTCACGAGCCAAATTGTTTGGCAGTATCACTTACTCCATCCGGCGACTCGCGAGGGACAACCAGGCCAGTCTGGATTACACTGTGAGTCCCCAGCATATTCATTTCGTATCAGAGAGATAACACACCAACACCACGGAAAGTGGGAGGGCGATTACTCACGATGACCTCACAATAATGCTCATGGTACTCAAGTAGCTTTACACTATTTGTTGTGTCTTGGCATCAAGTTCACAGTCAGACATGGAATGGCTCATTTTTACAGAGATATTGTAAAGGCAAGGAATAACAACAGTGTGTCACTTTCCATTCATTTTTTGTTCCACCCAAAAATGTATTAGGTACACAAAATACTAGGTGTTTAGTCATCATTATTTTATTATTTGGTAGTTATGTATCATCTAATCACAATATTTATGTTAGTTTTATCTACATTACAGTGGCGTGCCATGAGGTTAATGTCTGGTGAGGCACTGACTTCATCACAGTCAGATTTACAAACATATGAACCCTAAATAGTATCTTATTCACCATTTGATTGGCAGCAGTTAATGGGTTATGTTTAAAAGCTCATACCAGCATTCTTCCCTGCTTGGCACTCAGCATCAAGGGTTGGAATTGGGGGTTAAATCACCAAAAATGATTCCCGGGCGCGGCGCCGCTGCTGCCCACTGCTCCCCTAACCTCCCAGGGGGTGAACAAGGGGATGGGTCAAATGCAGAGGACAAATTTCACCACATCTAGTGTGTGTGTGACAATCATTGGTACTTTAACTTAACTTTAACATTACACTTACAAACTGTAGCACACAAAAAAGCACATTTAATAAAAAAAAACGTTATTATGGTATTACCTTTACTTATAAGTGCGGGAACAGTGGTGTTCGTGTTGGAAGAGTTGTGAATGAATGAAATATGACATCCGTGCTGCAGTCTGCAGGTGTACCTAATGTTGTGTCCCTGCGGTCGTTCGCGGCTCCTCCACCGCGAGCATTGTTGTTTTTGCACTTTTTGGCTTCTTGTTAAGTGACTTTTTTTGGGTGGATTCGGTCTTGCACGTGGAGGGTTTGGGTGTGGGCTTTGGTTGGTGTGGCCGCGGCGCTCCCGTCAGGCGGTGCATTCTGCGGCGGAGGTGCTTGGCACCAGGAGGCGGGGTTATGAGACGAGCCTCACACAGTGTGTCTTCGCAGCAGATTTATGATCGCTCAGCACAAGAAATACGTTACACACATACAGTTGTTGACAAAATACACTGTACATTATATACCTCAGCTAACTAAACTATGGAAATGTATAATATAATTCATATAGCAATACGGTCTCACTGCACAGCAGGCCAGCAGTTAGCCAAGTCATTGCGCACAATCCATGTTGAGGCACAACGCAGTGACGTGCCTCAACTGGCTGCTGATCACCGTACCGTCTCTTCTCAGTATTTGAACGGCAAATGTGAAAATAAAAATAAAAATAATCTAAAACTGGTGAAGTTAAATGGAAAATAACTTTAGTATAATCAGTGGATACATATAACAATTTAATTAATTTTTACGAGTAATTTGAGATATAAGGTTTTTCTGAGCTTTTTGCTCTGCTTTAAAGGGGAATTTTGCTTAGCATTTATAATCCCTATGTACATTTATTTTTTATTTATTTAAATGCATTTTAAGTAGGGATGTCCGATAATGGCTTTTTTGCCGATATTCCGTTATTGTCCAACTCTTAATTACCGATACCAATATATATAGTCGTGGAATTAACACATTATTATGCCTAATTTTGTTGTGATGACCCGCTGGATGCATTAAACAATGTAACAAGGTTTTCCAAAATAAATCAACTCAAGTTATGGAAAAAAGTGGCAACATGGCACTGCTATATTTATTATTTAAGTCACAAAGTGCATTATTTTTTTAACATGCCTCAAAACAGCAGCTTGGAATTTGGGACATGCTCTCCCTGAAATAATCTTGATACCCACTACAACTATGGGAAACACTGTAACTTTGACTTTCACAAAGTGCTTTTTTTTTTTAAACATGCCTCAAAACAACAGCTACAAAAACAATGAAGGCACACAGCTTCAGTCCAGAGTACACTATGAACTGGGCTCAATCTGCCCTGTTCTTAACGTATTCGTATGAGTAACAAAAATGTGAAAATAAAAACAAGAAAGGCACAAAAATAAAAAACTGCTTCTGTCTAGACTAGTAGATAACACAGCCATCCTTTAAAGTGCATGAACATTAATAAAACTGCTTCAGTCTAGACTAGTAGAAAACACAGCCATCCTTTAAAGTGCATGAACATTAATAAAACTGCTTCAGTCTAGACTAGTAGAAAACACAGCCATCCTTTTAAAGTGTATGGGGAAAAAAGGCACAAAACATAAATAAAACAGCTTCACTCAGTCCAGACTATTAGTCTATTAGTGCAACAGATGAAGCTCAAAGAGTGGGCTAATTCTTTTTCTCCTTGTCATCACTTGTGAGAGGTAGATTTTTCTGAATGAAAACAAGCATCTGCAAGGGGTTCTGGGCATTTGTTCTGTTGTGTTTGTGTTGTGTTACGGTGCGGATGTTCTCCCGAAATGTGTTTGTCATTATTGTTTGGTGTGGGTTCACAGTGTGGCGCATATTTGTAACAGTGTTAAAGTTGTTTATACGGCCACCTTCAGTGTGACCTGTATGGCTGTTGATCAAGTATGCTTGCGTTTGCGAGTGCGTGTGTCAAGCCGTAGATATTATGTGACTGGGTCAGTATCTAAAGGCAGCGCCTTCAAGGATTAATTGGCGCTCTGTACATCTTCCTGCGTCCGTGTACACAGCGGCGTTTTAGAAAGTCACAAATTTTACTTTTGGAAACCGATACCGATAATCTTAAAACCGATACCGATAATTTCTAATATTACTTTTTAAAGCATTTATCCCTAATTTAAGTCATAAAATACGGCCAGTACGAGGTGGCTAATAATGCAGCTAATGGCAGTACTCCATAGCGCCCATAAAGCTCTCTAAAAAACATCCAAAAACCACCAACAATACTCCATTTACATCTCGTGACCTGAAGATTATCCAAGTATTAGCGATATTGGTATTATAAGCACTAAGGCTGACAAACTATTTTTAGCCGTGCCGTGATCACAGAGAGCTAACTAGCTTATGCTGCTATATTGACATATTGAGCCGGTGAGCTGCTGCATTGGTTCTGAGTTGGTGAAAATTAATTGTATATTATAAATTAGGCCTCTCACCTGTACAGTAGAAGGTTGTTGCCATACATTGAGAAGTTTGTTAACTTTAACATCCAACATAGACCCAAAAGTTGCGAGAAACACACAAAAAGACGCTCGTTAAAGTTAAAGTTAAAGTTAAAGTTAAAGTACCAATGATTGTCACACACACACTAGGTGTGGTGAAATTTGTCCTCTGCAGTTGACCCATCCCCTTGATCACCCCCTGGGAGGTGAGGGGAGCAGTGGGCAGCAGCATAGCTGCGCCCGGGAATCATTTTTGGTGATTTAACCCCCGATTCCAACCCTTGATGCTGAGTGCCAATCAGGGAGGTAATGGGTCCCATTTTTATAGTCTTTGGTATGACCCGGCCGGGGTTTGAACTCACAACCTACCGATCTCAGGGCAGACACTCTAACCACTAGGCCACTGTGTTTGGTTTTATTCCTTCATGAGGATTATGCTAAACGATCCATTGTTTTATTATGTTTGTAATGTGTATTTCTAATTTGGCTATACTGCTGCATGATGCTTCGTCAGTGTTTCACTGAAGCTTAATCTGTTTAGCACACACCTTCTAAAATTGTGTATATTCAGGCTTAAAATGTAATGTTCTGGAACATCATTTGTCCCAAAGTAATCGTTCTTGGCTCTCACAAAGTCTGCATGATTCGTAGTTGACGTTGTTGAAGGGAAAAGCGAATGTTGTGATGCGTTTGTGAAAAGAATGTGCTTGAACTGGCCAAGTACGAAAATATTACATGTTATTATGACTGTGCCTGTTACTACATTGCATATATACTTACAGTGTGTATATAAAATGTTGGGGATGGTTTTTTAGAGCGATTTATAGGCGGAATAGAGCGACTTCGATTGGCTCTATTTGGCTCTATTGTTAGCAGACTTTTGCTAGCATTTGAGTTAGAATGCGTTAAAAAAAAGAAAAACATACGCGTTCTTGTCTTGCATAAGGGTTGGGACTGATAGGCAAAATTCCAGAAAAAAAGTGCAGTTTCCAGTAGGGGTGTGGGAAAAAAATCAATTCGAATTCGAATCGCGATTCTTACGTTGTGCGATTCAGAATCGGTTCTCATTTTTAAAAAATAGATTTTTTTTTTAAATTATTTAAATGTATTTTTTTTTTTTTTTTAATTAATCAATCCAACAAAACAATACACTGCAATACCATAACAATGCAATCCAATTCTAAAACCAAACCCGACCCAGCAACACTCAGAACTGCAATAAACAGAGCAATTGAGAGGAGACACAAACACGACGCAGAACAAACCAAAAGTAGTGAAACAAAAATGAATATTATCAACAACAGTATCAATATTAGTTACAATCTCAACATAGCAGTGATTAAAAATCCCTCATTGACATTATCATTAGACATTTATAAAAAAAAAAAAAAAAAGAGTAGTGTCACAGTGGCTTACACTTGCATCGCATCTCATAAGCTTGACAACACACTGTGTCCAATATTTTCACAAAGACAAAATAAGTCACATTTTTGGTTCATTTAATAGTTAAAACAAATTTACATTATTGCAATGAGTTGATAAAACATTGTCCTTTACAATTATAAAAGCTTTTTACCTAAATCTACTACTCTGCTTGCATGTCAGCAGACTGGGGTAGATCCTGCTGAAATCCTATGTGTTGAATGAATAGAGAATCCTTTTGAATCGGGAAAAAAATTGTTTTTGAATAGAGAATCGTGACCCCAAGAATCGATATTGAATCGAATCGTGGGACACCCAAAGATTCACAGCCCTAGTTTCCAGTTAAGTTTGCTCGCATTGTTTGAGTTATGAGCCCATCCCTGTGCGGGGTGAAGTAGTATTTGTCCCAGGGTTGTGCCGTTTGAGCATTAAAGAGTTGATATATGGTTACATGTTGCGGTCCTGCTTTGTCTACACAAGAAACACAGTTTTGAGGAGATAGTTGACATGTGTGCTACTTAGAGATCGACACAATCATGCCCTCCAACACCGGAACTCAAAAAGGTAGTGCGAAAGAGAGAGAAAACAAGTCAGCCCAGTCGTAGAGTCAGTCCACATCCCAAGAGTGCCGCAGCCAGTGTCAGAGGCATGCAGCCCAAAACGTCTAAGCAACAGACATTTAACCATAAAAATATTGAGAAGCTGCAGATGTCGTTTCAATTTGTCTGACTCAACAAACTGGACGGTGGATCCTTACCTTCAGTATACAGACATACATCCCTTGGTGTAAACACACTTAACCAGTCGTTCCGTCAAATACATCTGTGTGCAACATAAACACCTATTTTCTAGTTCCTATTGTTAGAAATAGCTCGTAAGAAACACTTACTCTGCTTCCCAGAGTAAATCCTGAACAATATTGTTTCTAGGGATGTAACGATAAACGGTAATAATGATACCCGTGGTAAAACTCCCGACAGTTAGTATTACCGTATTGTGTTAAAATGATTAAAAAAAAACTGTGATTAATAACCACACTTTGATAAACTTATAGACCGACTAACGTTAGCTTGCTAGCGAGCTGACATGCTAACATGAACACAGGAGACATTAACGTTGTTCCCCATTGAGAAACATCATACCCCACTCTAAACCTGTATGAACACATTACTGTCCGAACCACTAAGATATTCACGTTGAACATTAAGGCTGTGCTGTTTTAGCACAAAGGGTCCGATCTCTACTCGACAGCGTCGAATCGAAACAGACGGATGAGAGGAAGTGAGCTCACCTGACATCACATAAACCCAAAGTGAAAAAAAGTAATCACCCAATGTGCATTTATTTGAAAAAAAAAATCTAAAATATTTACAAATTAAAATGGAAGAAGGTAAACATATTTAAACACGCAAATTAAAATAATATGGCTCTTAAGAAGCCAGAACAATATTTAATGCTTCTTCTGCCAAGAAGGTATGTTGTGCGTCAATTTATTTGTTATTTAAAAAAGATAAATAAATGCTTGGTTAAAAGACTTCAGTGTGTGTATAAGTAACTTTTGAGCACATTCAACAATATCGCGATGATGAGGATACTGATCATTTTAGTCACAGTAACAGTTATATTAAATGTTGACATCCCTACCTATTACTTTATTTTTTTAAACTAATGTAGTTGTTTGTCTTTTCTATCTGTATCTATATTTCTTATCTAAAATTTAGTTTTTCCTTTTAAAAGGCATGTTAAAATTGTGGTGCTTCAGGAAAGCCAAGCCCCATTCAAACTGATTTCAGTTTTATTTTATGGGCGGGGCAAATTTGAAATACAAGTGGTCGTGGATGTTGACTAATATTCTTTGTAATATCAGTTTTGATTGATTATTCATTCTTTTTTGATTTTTGATTATTGGATGAAGGTATTGTTTATCATATAGCATATTGTGCTTATTGTGTTTATTCAATGGTTCTGTTTTAAGTTAAAAGTACCAATGATTGTCACACACACAATAGGTGTGGTGAGATTATTCTCTGCATTCGACCCATCACCCTCACCCCCTGGGAGGTGAGGGGAGCAGTGAGCAGCAGCTTGGCCACGCCTGGGAATCATTTTGGTGATTCAACCCCCAATTCCAACCCTTGATGCTGAGTGCCAAGCAGGGAGGTAACGGGTCCTATTTTTATAGTCTTTGGTATGACTCGGCCATTCTTTACTGCTGTACAGTTTGTCTACAAATTCTTATTGACCTCGCTGTCACACCCTGCCTCGGGTGAAGGTAATGCAACCTTTGTAAAGAGGACTTTCAATACAAGGATGGCAAGGCACGCAGTTGTAAACAGTTTACAAACATTTCTTTAAACCCCACAGTGTCAAAGGTGAACGGCAATCAACAGGAAACCAAACAGCAACATCTCAGTAGATGTTTGGTGATGCATGGAGACCTGATCTCCTCTCAGGACAGAGAACCTCCTCTGGCATGACAGACAGCAGACTGTCAGAAAAATTGCATTTTTCCACTTTAATACCTCGTAGCCCCTTCTACTAGCTGGAACCAATTTGACGGGGTGATTAAGAATGATGTTCTTTTGTAAATACACCATAAATAAACCATCACAAGTCTACAGACTTGATTTGAGTTGTAGATCAGTAATTTTTGCTACAGTGGATTCAGGCTTGGAGATCAGAAGTTTGAAGTGTCCAGTGTCCTTCTCTAACACCCAGCTTTTGAAAACCATGGTTCAGCCCAAATTGGTTCTAATCAGTGAGGGCAGGTGTGTTCACCTGTATGAAGCCCTCAGCCCTACCCTGACTCCTTTAGCCAGCAGTTCAGAGCCATGGTGAGTGATTTGTTTGTCGACTGCATGCTCTTTACTGACTAAAGACATTGGGCCCCATTCAGCAACCGTTCTTAAGAACAAATGTTGTTCTTAGGCCCACTTATGAAGTTTTTAAGGAGATTTTTGTATTCACCAATGTTTTCTTAGCTGGGATTTGTTCGTAGGTAAGAACAAAATCTACGAGTGCTGCAGAGCACTCTTAGGGTGGCCTATTTGTTCTTAAGTGTGTCAAGTTCCCTTACTTCTACTGTCTAATGTTAAATTAATATCATAGATAGATAGATAGAGAGATATAGATAGATAGATAGATAGATAGATAGATAGATAGATAGATAGATAGATAGATAGATAGATAGATAGATGGATACAGATAAGACAGACAGAGAGACAGACATATAGCAAAATGAGCAATATATAGACATTTCAAAATATCATGTGCACACACACACACACACACACACACACACACACAAACACACACACACACACATACACACACACACACACACACACACACACACACACACACACACACACACACACACACACACACACACACACACACACACACACACACACACACACACACACACACACACACACACACACACACATCCATTATCGGGGCGTTGATTTAGTGATTGGTGACTCTTTAAAAGACCAACAGTCCTCTCACACCCTGCTGCAACTCTAATCACACAATGGCAATGCTTTTGCTGCTACTGCAAGATGCCGCAGATCGTGCCCTGGGGAGGGAGCGCATATTTCACGACCATGTAGACCTATTTGCCCCAAGTGACGAATATTTATTTGAACGCTTTAGGCTACCTCAGCGGTCCCCCCTTTCTTAAACTTACTATTTGACATTATGTATTTCCCCTGCGGGAAAATACGAATTTCTCTTCTGTTATCTGTTTGTGTTTTCTCCGTGTGTTTGATGTTCGGCTTTTCCGCCGGAATTGTGCCCTTTTATGGGGAATTAAGGGCGTTTACCTACACAAATGATGGAATTAAGGGTGTTTACATATGCATATTGGGGAAATAAGGGCATGTTTATATGCAAATTATGATAGACACGCACGCGCTACCCATTTGGCATTCAGCAACTTAAGAACAGCAGGTGGGAACAATTTGGCCGTTTAAGAACACGTCATGAATTTGAATGCACTCCTCTTAGGAAATCACTTAGGAAGAAAGATAAGAAGAAAAGTTAGGAACTTATTGCTGAATGGGGCCCATTGTTATTTGTCCATGTTGTGTTTGCTAACACATGTGCATGCTTTGACAGGAAGTAAAGGGCAAAGAGTGACAGTGGGGGGGTCACACTGTCACACTCGCATTACACATTTTTATCCTTTTCCCCCAATAAGAAGGTGCTAACTTGGTACACGTTAAACTCAGGAAGTAAACAAACAATTAGTAACTGCGGAAATGTGGAGAAAGTGTACTAGTATGTCACTTGTTTTAGCATGTTGGAAACTATGCCACTACCATTTAGGGCTGCAACAATTAGTCCAAATTTTCGGCATATGTTGACAATAACATTTGTCGCAGACAATTATATTTCTCGACAATAGTCACGATGTCATCACTCGAGTTGTTCCGGCAGGAAAGTGGGTCACTCACATAAACATGGCCAGTCTAACATGTGACGTGTGAGGATTTTCCTCTTATTCTTGTTAAAAACATGAATACTTTGCTCATTTTGCAAAGCAGACCTTGTTTTTATGCGATACATCTGTGATATGTGAGTATTTAAAGACATGATGTCGGACATTTGGAGGGAGGTCTCAGCCTTGGTAAGAGTGTTAACAAGAGTGAGACGATGAGTGAAAAATATCTTGAACTATCAATTTAGCCAAAGTCAGCCAGCTAAACGTTGTCTTCATCAATTCAAATACTTTTTAACGCAGCGTCAATTTGTAATGTCATAAAAAAAAGTACTTACACAGAGAGACAGACAGGCACCAATACGGAGGTATCATACAATTAAACATACAATCTATTAAATAGCCAACATTTGAGGAATTAATCAGATATAATTCTACACACTGAGTCTATTAGAGTGCTAAAATTACCAAGAGTTAATCAATAATCAATATATCAGTGTGCAGCTTTTTAAACATCACTAAATTATTCTTTTCGTTTAATGTTTTCATTGCTGCTATTTTATTTGCTGTTTTTTAATACATAAACAAGGGTAATCGTTTTTGTTTTTGTTTTTTCGCAATTTGTCTTTCCTTTCTTTTAAATGGACAACATTTTATTAGTCATTTTAATTTGTGTGACAGTTCAATGAGCCGCACAGTTACAGTATAAATAAATATTTATGAATAAGTTCGTCATCTTTGTTGTTAGTAAGCACATGCCTAAAATAACTTAAGCTGCATTTAGAAGTAGATGGAAAATTTGGAGCCATTAAATATGTATACTCTTTATTATAAGTTAAAGTACCAATGATTGTCACACACACACTAGGTGTGGCGAAATTATTCTCTGCATTTGACCCATCACCCTTGATCACCCCCTGGGAGGTGAGGGGAGCAGTGAGCAGCAGTGGTGGCCGCGCCCGGGAATCATTTTTGGTGATTTAACCCCTAATTCCAACCATTGATGCTAAATGTCAAGCAGGGAGGTAATGGGTCCTATTTTTTTAGTCTTTGGTATGACTCGGCCGGGGTTTGAACTCACGACCATTATCTGATTAGTCGACTAATCGTTAAAATAATTGTTGACTAATCGACTATTAAAACAATTGTTAGTTGCAGCCCTACTACCATTACCGTGATTAAAGACTTAAAGGGTAAGGCGTTCACAGTCCGTGCATCCTCACAATAGATTAGAGTGCTGAAGAAGAAAGATTGGGTTCTGCTGAACAATGTGGGCGGGACATCAGCGTCAACGTTAAGAATGGACTGCTAATGAGTTGGAACGGGCAGGAAATCCAGTTATGGCTTCACTGGTCTGGCTCTTGGTGAGGAGCAAATAGAGACTGGGCGGGTAATTAAGAGACACCCGGGCCTGGCCAGGCAAACGGGGAGAGAGGGGGCAGAAAGGGAAAGAGCCATTGAGAATGCAAGCCTATTGTGTTTCATGGAGGGATTTGGACGCTGAGGCATCGGTCTTGCGGTCTGTCCTAAGGCCATACTTTAGGCTCTGGTTACAACACCTGCCTTGCAGCCCTTCCCCCTTTTAGAGTGAGTTATCATATTGGACCACTGCAAGATGGCCATGCGCGTGTGAAGTCGGACAGGGAAAGAAGTGGGAAAAGACCACAGACCCAGCGACCTGTGACTGATGTCATTGCCCAGTTGATATTTATGGCGTGAAGCAGGTGACGCTGGCAGGACTGATGTAACTTTGCCTGATTGAGCTGTTTATTGGAGCCATGGTTAGGTCATGTGGTGGTGGGGAACTGCGCTATAACCGGCTCATTTTAAAGATGATAATTGTTTGTGCATTTCCACGGGGAAACACAAGCCTGTGTGTTGTACATGACATAGGCAGCACATGTTGTGACCGCACTTAACAGGAGAGCATTAATATGAGCCACATATATTTATATATTCAGAGTATTTATAGCAGGAAATGTCGTTGAATTGTTGGTCTACTTTCTCACCCTCCCATGGTGTCTCTTCTGTCTCCCAGCAGAGTTATGGGCTGTTTATTTGTGTGCATACCCAGGACACTATACAAACACCGGCGGCACACTCAACAATCATATGAGATATACATAAATCTGTAGTCCCCCGGAAGCGACAGGGCTACATGGGATTTGGACACGGCAAATCATGTTCATAGAGGTTTATTATTAGTGGTGGCAACTGATCTTTTTCAAACCTTTCAGGATTATTGTGCTGTAACAAAATAAGAGCGCTGGTAGTTGTGAAAAGTATCCAACATATGATGGTTTGGGTAAAAAATCTTTACCTCATTTTGTCCAAACTTTGAAATTAGCGTCTAATATTAAAGCGCTGAGTCTTGGAGTCCTTACAGCTTTACAGCTGGTGTCAAATAACGTCATTAACAAATAACATCTATAGCTCTTGATCAGGGGTCCCCAAACTTTTTGACTCGGGGGCCGCATTGGGTTAAAAAAATGTGGCCGGGGGCCAGGCTGTATATATATATATATATATATATATATATATATATATATATATATATATATATATATATATATATATATATATATATATATATATATATATATATATATATATATATATATATATATATACATTGTCTTTATAATCAGTTTTGTCATTTAACATCAATTCACATTGTTGTTCATCAACATTTAACATCGTCACGTTATCGATGGGAAAATTCATTTTTAGACAATATGATTTGCCTGATCGGCTAGGAGACACCAAGAGTAACAAGCGGTAGAAAATGGATTAGAAAGGAAAGATTAAAAAATAAAAATAAAAAAACGAAAACAAAAACAAAAACTTTTTTTTTAACTTGGGACTTCCTGTGGGCCGGATTTTGGATGCTGGGGGGCCGGATCCGTCCCACGGGCCGTAGTTTGGGGACCCCTGCTCTTGATTCTAAAAATCTGAAATAAATATCCTCACATAAAGATAAAAAAAGATCAGTTGCCACCACTAATGAACATGATTTGCCGTGTCCAAATCCTATGTAGCCGTCTCGCTTCCACATTTATAAGACTATTCATCGATTTAAACTGTTGTACAAACATCGGTTCTGGTTTAAATATAGAGATGAGGGTCTTTAATTTGACTTGCTGTGGTCCTCTGTCTCATGGTGTTAACATGTGCTCAATGTTTGCTTACCATTAGTGGTATATTGTCTATTACCATTGTTGGTATTTTGTCCCTTGATATTATTGGTATATTGTCTATTACCATTGTTTGTATATTGTCTATTACCATTGTTGGTATATTGTCTATTACCATTGTTGGTATGTTGTCTATTACCATTGTTGGTATGTTGTCTATTACCATTGTTGGTATGTTGTCTATTACCATTGTTGGTATATTGTCTATTACTATTGTTGGCATATTGTCTATTACCATGGTTGGTATATTGTCTATTGGTATTGTTCATTCTTCCTACATTGTTGCTACAAATGATTGTTACAGTGTAATAATTATTGATAATGCCACCATGATACAAAATCTGTATTTTAATCCTTGGACAAAGTAACAATCAATGTATTAAACACTTAATGGAGAACTGGGGGTGGGATTAAATAACTTATCTTCTTCTCACTCCCTTTCAGGCAAAACTGGATCATCATGCTTACATACTGTACATTACCTTTTGCATTATATTAATTCATATTATTATGTGTTGTCTACCTTGTCCCTTTGTGGTGTGTCATTGCCTGAAATAACAGTAATAAATAAACTGAACAGTCGAGTTGCGATGGATTGAATGCTGTGGGAATACATCATCAATGACCTGGATGAACAGCGCCAATGTGCTAATATGATGAACCAGTTAACCAACACATATCTCCTTGTCTTTCCCAGATGTGGATCTCATGGTCTGCAAGCACCAGGGTCCATCTTGCTGTACTCGGAAAATGGAGGAAAGCTACCAGTTTGCAGTAAAGCGAGAAACACTCCACAACATTTACTCGTACAGTTACGAGCTGAAGCACCTGATCTCTAGCCACTCCGATGCTTTCCAGGGTAAGTGTGGCACTACTTATTTTCACGTTATACCTTTTAGGTTGGTCTCTTCGCAAGTCCATGTCCAAACAATTGTGTTCAATTGTAGATAGGCCTGACTGACCGTACAGCTTGTCCTCTTCTAGTGCCGTCTATATTTAAATGTTTCCTCCACTAAAGTAACATCATCCCTGATTGTTGGAGAGATACACGGGATGTTTTTGTGTAGTACTTTTGTCAGCTTGCAATTACTCTTACATGACAATAAGACGTGGGCCATGGTTTGCTATAATGAAAGAGCGGACAGCAGCGAACAGATCTTTGTCCCAAATATGGAAACGAGGGATTGGAATGTGTTGAAAGTAACATTGCTGCCATGGAAATGAATATGTTTCTGTTATATGGAATTACAGCCCCGTCAAACACGGTCCCCAGGAGGTCGCACAGTGCACACTGCACTAATACAAGCAGAAATGTTTCTGGTATTTGTCCTCTTCATCATCATTAAGCTCCCTCATGTCTTACCTCATGTCTGAGCCTGTCTGGCTGAATGAAGATGGAGTGGCCAGAAAAGGCCAAGATGGAAAAATAACAATGTGATATCAACAGATAGTATGGGGGTATAATAGAGATGACATCAGGAGCCCTTCACTTTGCAAAGCCTTCTAAGGATCGTCTCTGTGAGCGCCTCGGCTGGAATGTAGCAAGCGGCTCATGTACCGCATGAAGTAACTAGACTGTGATTTTGCTTGATGCCATTAGGATGGCGGATAGTGGACCACCTCATTGCCTCTTGTGTAAGACACTATGGACCTAGGGCTCCTCACATAGGCTCACGGTTCAATGCAAAATTAAAGCTAACAAAGAGCCCCAAGATGCTAGTAAGAGGCCACCTGCTACTGTGTCATTGGCAGTTACAGCGTGTCATTAGATACTAGTCTGATAAAACCTGGCAGATCTTAGTACTTACCTTAGATCTCTTACATCCTAATGTGGGATCAGTCTGGCTGTGGGGAAGAAAAAGACATGAATTCAACTCGGCTAATTCATTTAACCAAAACTCTACCTTTTCTTTGCTCACAGTTTATTTTTCCCAATTTCCTTTGTTTTGGAAATGCTCCACATGTTACATGAATGAACATCACATGGTTACAGTTGAACAATTCAATAGAGCTTATTCAAGATAAAATAAGATAATTCTTTATTTATTATTCAACCCTTCTCATTTTTCCATGTTTGTTCACATCCTGTGTTCAAGTGTCACCATTTTATGATAGGGAAAGAAAACAACCAAACAATGTGTAGCAATATTGCTAAAAATACACAGCTATAAGAAATGAATACAATGAAAAATCAATACATAAATAAAGTAAATAAAAAATAAAGTACAGTCTTCACTCACCTCATCGCACTTAAATCTTTTTTAAAAAAAACATATTACATATTTTTGGCCTAAATTTAATCCTAAATTAAGTATTATTTATGTTATTTATCTATTTATGTTTAACTTCCGTTTCCAATCTGTTTGTTTACGTGCTTGTTTTTTATGTTAAGTGGAGAGTAAAACTACTTTTTTGACTCCTATCGCATCAATAACACACTTTCACATTCGCCGTGACGATCAAGTTGACACATTTCTGGTAGAAAAATCTATGCCCTAGAGGATCACACAGGATGTGAGGAAGTATTTCCGCGTAGTTGCTGTGCTGGAAACCTCGACGACAGCCAGAGCAATTATGATTGAGCCATCCTCCAGCTAACGGCTACTAGAAACCATGAACCATGAATTGATTAACGTAGACCCCGACTTAAACAAGTTGAAAAACTTATTCGGGTGTTACCATTTAGTAGTCAATTGTACAGAATATGTACTGTACTGTGCAATCTACTAATAAAAGTTTCAATCAATCAATCAAAACACTGGAGGCTACTATATTGGGTGTTATTTCATGTTCAGAGAGCTCTAATATTCTAAAAACCTACATTAGAAGGTCGTAAACATTTTTGTGTGTTTTAACGATTAAAATATTATAATTTATATAACAGAATCCTACTTCATAATAATTAATTTAACAGAGTCAGGCCCGTAACCAAGTAAGTAAGTTAAAAAACTGACACACATTGTATAATGCTAGATGCAGACTACAGATGGTACAATGACTTTGCCCAAATCATGATAGAGGATATGACCATGGGGAAAGGATATGGTTGCAGTGCAGATTCAAAAAAGTCCAAAAAAAGTATTGAAAGTTACGCAAAAGTCACAAAAATGCAGAGGGTTTAAACCAAAAGATAAACAAGACATGAGAACAAAAGGGAAAACAATAAAGAGCACAAAGCATATAAAAGAGCACAGACCTGTTGCAACCAGCTGCCACCATTTTTACATACAGCAACAAAAGTAAAACCCAATGAATAACAAAAACATAGTAATAGATGATACATACTGTTCACATTCGATTGTACCATGCAGAGATAAATCTTGAAAAAGACATCTGAACACCCATATACACTGGGGTGTTCCATTCCATCGACTGCTGGGGTGGCAGCAGCATGGTCAGGGACAGGATCAGACTCGATAAAGGGACAGAGAGAGCTGACTCTGTCCTAGGCTGCCCACTAACTCTTGGTCAATCTACTACTAAGAGCAGTTGCTGCTAATATTGGAAAATAAATAATTGGCCAGATCTTTCACTACTTATATCACCCCGCAAAAAACAAAAGATGATTTTCTAAATATATGTTACAGCTAAGGAATTGTATGGGCATAGGTTAGGGCCAATTTTTGACATTTAAAACATTTTATTTTGAAACTGAAAAATCAAGTTTTGATTTTGAATTTTCAAAAATACATCAGTGTGTTCAAAATAAAAACAAGTGAACAATGTTTTTTTCAGGTTGAATATAATTATGATTCACTCTGGTAATTCTTTTGAATTCATTAATTTTCATTTTACATTTAGATTTTTGAGCTTTTGCTTTTTGCAGGTAAAAATCAAATTTAATATCATTATAAAAAAAATATATATAAAAAAATCAAATTTTTTACGGTAACATTTTTTCCGATTTTTCTATTTTAGATTTTGTTAGATTCCGTTTTTTGATTTTTTTAGATTCAGACGTTTGGCCCAAATTTAGCATGGGACCTATCGTCTGGTTTAACCTCCATAAAGTGTTGAGTTGAATTGTTTCGGTTCTTACAGTCACATGAAGGCAACGTGTCGTCGTGACGGTCCTCTCACCAAAAGTCTGGATCTGGAAAAAAAAAAGATGAATTTGGACAAAAGAAAAAGTCAAATATCAAAATATACAAAAGTGAAAAATTAAAATAAAAAAAAAAAAAATTGAACCAGAAACAAAATGTGTGCAGTTTAATTTTAATAATTTAGTTCAAAGTATTTTTTTTTGAGTACTGTACAAAACATTTGGCCCAAATATAGCTCCATACATCAGTGGGTTTTGAAATGTTTAATTATAATATTGTTCTAACCTCTTCCATGCTTGATAAATCGTGTTTTTTATAGTCTCAAGTCTCATTGAACGGTGAGCTAAAGTCAGAGGGAAGCATCAGTCTGAAGAAAAATGGCGAGCATGTCGGCATGTGTGTGTTTGGGTTGGCCTCGCCATGTTTGGACAGTGCAAAAGGCCTACTGTGCTTTGTCATGAGTGGGAGTTGTCATGTCACGACTTAACAAACATTTATAAAGGCTGTGGGGATTTTTACATTTCGTCCTGCGTATACTGCATTTATACATAAAAGTCAAGTTTCATGTTGCTAACTGAGGGTCTTGAGATGTCTTTGTCATGATACTGTCAGCATTTATCACATATACATCCCACCTAAAATCACCCACAACAATAACATTATGCCTTTTTCCCGTTTCAACCTTCCTGAAACTCGCGTAGACTGGTCATGCAAACAAACACACCTTCCTAATCCACTTTGCCCGGCAAGTTAGGTACCAATGATAGTCACACACACACTAGGTGTGGTGAGAACATCATCTGCATTTGACCCCTCTTTCTGGTGATTTAACCCCCCCATTCCCACCCCTGATGCTGAGTGCCAAGCAGGGAGGTAATGGGTCCCATTTTTATAGTCTTTGGTATGACTCGGGTTTGAACTCACGACCTACCGAACTCAGGGCGGACACTCTAACCACAAGGCCATTGAGCTGTGGACTTGATGGAGTGAAGGTGTCGGCCTCACAGCAAAGGATGGAGGGAAGGTGGAGGTGAAGGTGTCAGCCTCACAGCAAAGACTGAGCTGGAAAGGCTTTGGACTTTATCTTGTCAACCTGGCGGAGGCAATCACAAATAGACTAATCTCACTGCCTCAACATCTTCTAAGATTTCTTGATGGCACTATAAAGTGCTGCCTTTTTGAGCAATCATACATTGCAACCTTAGCATAACAATTTTGATGGTCAACTGGCTATTAATAGTCTGTCTGTCATTGCCATGTTTACCCTGCATCACATAGTCCTGGGTTCTTTTATAATGGTGGACCTCAATTGTGGTTGGGCCTCATCTCTGTATAAACACAGTTGTGTGGACAGGACAAAAAACAAAAAGTAACAGACACCATCATCCATCCATCCATTTTCTACCGCTTATTCCCTTTGGGGTCGCGGGGGGCGCTGGAGCCTATCTCAGCAACAATCGGGCAAAAGGCGGGGTACACCCTGGACAAGTCGCCACCTCATCGCAGGGCCAACACAGATAGACAGACAACATTCACACACTAGGGCATAACAATAGATAATATGTACAATATTTACCATATTTTGATAATTTTAATCATTGTCTGTTTTTATAGCAGCGCACATCTGACTTCTGGCAAGATGTGTACAAGTACGAACTGA
>NC_084746.1:40014409-40026909 GCF_033978785.1 Entelurus aequoreus | reverse complement strand
CCGCCTATAAATCATCCAAAACCCGCCAACAACCCTCCATTTACATGCTGTGACCTGCATATCAACCAATAATCATATGATTGCCATTTGTTGTGATATTGTATGTAGGCATGACGTACTTCTGCCTGAAAATAGCCTCATTTATGTGTTGGTTAGAGATTTGTTATTGACAAAAGGCTTGTCTATTCAGTAGGGCTGGGAGATATGGCCTTTAATTAATATCTCAATATTTTTAGGCCATGTCACAATACACGATATATATCTCGATATTTTGCCTTAGCCTTGAATGAACACTTGATGCATATAATCACACCAGTATGATGATTCTATGTGTCTACATTCAAACATTCTTGTTCATACTGCATATAATATATACTCATTTTAAACTTTCATGCAGAGAGGGAAATCACAACTTTACCAAAACTGTATTTACTAAACAGTTATTAAGCAGTGGCACAAACATTCATGTCATTTCCAAGACAGAAAGTGCAAGATTGTCAGAGACATTTTAAAGGCCTACTGAAATGAATTTTTTTTATTTAAACGGGGATAGCAGATCCATTCTATGTGTCATACTTGATCATTTCGCGATATTGCCATATTTTTGCTGAAATGAATTTAGTATAGAACGACGATAAAGTTCGCATCGCGACCCGTGCTCACCTGCGTTCCAGCGATCGACGGTACGACGAAGGACTTCACCCGATCACTGATGCGGTCGGCGGCCCGGAGACGGAGGAAGTCAAGGTGAGGTTGGCAGCTAGCGCGTCTGCTATCCATCTCAAAGTCCTCCTGGTTGTGTTGCTGTAGTCCGCCGCTAATACACCGATCCCACCTACAACTTTCTTCTTTGCATTCTCCATTGTTCATTCAACAAATTGCAAAAGATTCACCAACACAGATGTCCAGAATACTGTGGAATTTTGAGATGAAAACAGAGATTTTTGTATTGGATTCAATGGCGTCCGAATACTTCCGCTTCAACCGTTGACGTCACGCGCAAACATCATATCGAAACGTTTTCAGCCGGAAGTTTCCCGGGAAATTTAAAATTGCACTTTATAAGTTAACCCGGCCGTATTGGCATGTGTTGCAATGTTAAGATTTCATCATTGATATATAAACTATCAGACTGCGTGGTCGGTAGTAGTGGGTTTCAGTAGGCCTTTAAAACAAGCTATTAGTGCACTTTTGTGCATGATGTCACACAAGATATTTCAATAACTGTCAAATAGAAATTAGTTGCATGATAGGAAATCCAATATGTATGTCCTTCGCTATGTGGTAGGTTACTGCGGACGTTATCTCCTTCTGTTGTTGACTATTTTTTTCGTACGGTGTTGATGTGGAAATTGAAGACGCCAGGCTTGATTGGATCAGTGCTGGTTGCTTCGGCATTTTGTTGGTGTGGCACCGGCCGCAGATATTGACATGCGGAGTTTCAAGCACTCTTCATTCTCTAGCGGGTAACTTTTCAAATGATGCTACAAATTAGTAATGCTGCTACTTTTTGTAGCAACGCTTCAGCCGCATTCTTGACATATTACGGTTGTCTGTTCAACATCTTCCCGCTTGAAGCCAAACCACCGCCAGACGATTCTTGGGAATGAATTCTTCTTCAGCTATTATGGTCCCAGACCTCAACCCCTAGTAAGAGGCAGTGGAAGTTTGAAGTTCCTTAGAGTAGCCCAGTCCATCCAGCTGGATCTGGCAACCTCAGTCAAGGAGATGGGGAGGGGACTACAGAAAATTTTGACCGTGATTGCAGTACCACTTCTGGCCACATTCGTACATATGGCTCCTTTATATCGCCATGATTTAAATGGTTTTCAGGATGTTGTCAACACGTCTGCATGTGCGTATTTGCATGACAGCAGTGATAAATCACTCATGATGTGTTCAACATCTCTTCTGTCGTCAGACAGACGTTTTTGTTTTTTTGTTCGTTTGCTGCAATGTCTCGATTTGTCTGGAAGTTCTCATGCTTATTTTGTCATGTCATTTTTTTGTCCCTAATGTCCCGCCATCATTTCCTGCCTCTCTCTCCGTCAGTGTCTGCATGTGTTTTTCTCTGCAGATGTTTTGACCGGCAGAGTTATTGCTCTGGAGGCTGATGCTGGGACACAGGAGGACACCACACTGCACCATGAGCTCATGCTCAAATTAGGGAGGATATCCGGAATCCATCCCTACACGTCTCATTTAATCACACAGGGCGGGGAGGAAAAGTGTTTATGGGTCTAATAGTGGAGCGAGTGCATTGCGTAGCGCAGGGCCAATGTGTCCTAATGGTGCTTGTGCCGAAGCTACGCCTCTGCTGGTCCCGCGAGTAGACATGACACATCACAACAGGATGAGTTTGCATGGCCCGCCGGGGGAAGAATACAACAGAGGAAGGGGGGAGGAGGGCACAGCTAGCTTAAAAGCCCAATGGAGTCATAAAGTCACACTCCAATTACCTCTGCTTTTCATCTAGACGTGTGAGAATCCCCCCCCCCCAAAAACAGGCTGAAGCGCTTTAGGCCATGTCTACACTAAGTCGTTTAACCCCTTAAACGAATCATTTTTTAGCCTAAGCCCCGTTTCAGCCACACTAAACCAGCGTTTAAGGTCCCCCTCCTCGGACAAATTTTTACACGGGTAAGTCAGTCGTGTAATTCTTGAATCTCCGGCACTCAACTTTGTATGGACTCATTGATCGTTTACAAACAGAGTTCGGAGAGGAAGTGACGCCAGAAAGACCGCGCCCACACAAGAAGTGACATCAGAAAGAACTTGCCACAGCCAGCTTCATAATAAAGCGGTTTCGTAACTCGGAGGTAACCACTGGAAATATGAAGGCGAGTCATCCAGACGTGCCCGTGTTTCTCCTTCTTCTACATGTGCAGACGCTTGTGGAAATCACACATGAATACCTTAAGAGAAAGCGATTGCAGCTATTTGGGATACAACACTTGTCAGACGGCAAGAGAACTTTCCAATGTCCGGCCAGATCAGCTGCGATGCTACTTAGCGAAAAACCTCTCTTTCATAAATCAATAAATTTGGTCAATCGAAAAGTAGCTCGCCTGCAGAAAAAGTGTGGGCACCCCTGGTTTGGGCCATGTCTACAATAAGTCGTTTAACCCCTTAAACAAATAATTATTTAGCCTAAGCCACTTTTCAGCCACACTAAACCAGCATTTAAGGTCCCCCTCCTCGGACAAATTTTTACACGGGTAAGTCAGCCGTGTAATTCTTGAATCTCCGGCACTTAGCTTTGTATGGACTCATTGATCGTTTCCAAAGTGAGTTCAGAGAGGAAGTGACGCCAGAAAGACAGCGCCCACACAGGAAGTGAGGCCAAAAGTCTGCACCCCACACAGGAAGTGACATCAGAAAGAACGCGCCACAGGCAGCTTCATAGCAAAGATGGAGGCAGATCATGCAGACATGCCCGTGTTTCTCCTTCTTGTACATGTGCAGGCGCTTTTGGAAATCACAAATCAATACCTTAAGTCAGGGGTGTACAAACTTTTTTCACTGAGGGCCGCACACGGAAAAATTAAAGCATGTGGGGGCCATTTTGATATTTTTCATTTTCAAACCATAACAAAATATATGGATTTTTTAAAATTTATTTTACCTTTAGGGGTCCCGGGGACCATAAAGGGTCTCAGTCATTAAAATGTTAAAAATAAGTGAAATTATTATTTTTTCTAAATTATTTAACACTTACAGTAAATCTCTATAATAACTTCAAGTTGATATAAAGTAATACACATTTAAAAAAATAAGGTTTTATGGCTTTTCTGTCAAAAAAAAAATTGTTTTTTTTTATAGTAAAACTGAAATATGCAGTATTTAGTAATTAGAGCCCTAAAAGATCAATAATGCAGGACACCATTGATTTTAATTCTTTAATATTTTTAAGTAATCACAGTGAAAAGATAAATAAAATACCACTAAATATAATTGGGATCCAAAAGGTGCCCCACTCATAAAGTGAAACATTTTTATTAGGTTTTTCTTTTACTTTCAACACTTAAGTTACGAGATCAACTTCAGATGTATCTGTCGATTTACGTTTGAAGTATTATTTTGTTTGTTTCATGCGCTTTTGTCAAAAAAAAACGTTGATGTTTTTATATGGCTACTACACAATATATGCAATATTTACCACAAAAAACATTTTAAAGTTAAATATTTGAAATATTTGGAGCCTTGAAAATAATTCATTATAACATGGATTTTTTGTAATTTTTTTTTTTTTTGAGCAATGGCAAAAAAGGAAAAAGAAAGAAAGACAAAAGAAAAAAAAACAGCCTGCATGGCAGCTTTGTGTCAACATTGCAACTTTTTCTCATTCCACTTTTTTAAATGTTCTTTTTTATTTTTGCAATAGCATTTCCAGAATGTGTGGCAGGCCGGTAAACAATTAGCTGCGGGCCGCAAATGGCCCCTGGGCCGCACTTTGGACACCCCTGCCTTAAGTGAAGGCAACGGGTGATTGTAGCTATTTCGGATACTACACATCTCAGAGAACTTTCGCAGCTTTGAGTCTATTTACCGAAAAACTTGGTCCCTTCCTCCCGTGGATGTGATCGTGATAGGCAGTGTGTGATTACAAATATTGCTTTATGGATGTGACTGTGAAATGGCCAAGGCAGCGTGCATGATGCCCGCATCTTTGTTAACTCCGCCATTAGCGCGCAGCTGAAAGATGGAACCATCCCCTCGTGTCCCAAACTGTTTATCGCATTGTCTACTTTCTCATGTCGATTAAAGATTTCAATCATGTATGATGGCTCAGGTGGGATTCACTACAATATAACCCCACAGCACACTGGATTGTAGTTCATTGAAATACCACAACACTGGATATTGTTCAAAGGAGATACATTTTAATTGAAAAACTTGCACACAAAACACAGCAAAGAAACTATTTACAATATAGCTCTTTTAAATAACTTCACAGTGAAGTAAAGTCATCTCCAGGAGAGCAGATGGATGCTTTTTTTTTTTTTTTTCAGCGCATGCATACTGTTCGCGTTGCGCCGGCGGACGGAGGGGGACGAGGGTCTTAAACGGTGGCATTGTTGTGTGTGGACACGGATAAGGTTAGGTGTGATTTACCCTAGATAACCGGCTTAGTGTAAACGGGGCCTTAGTGAAAACCTACAAGAATACTTGCAAGTGTTGCCGTTAGGGATGATACTCGAAACCAGTTTTCCCGGTTGTTCGATAAGAAAAGAACCGAGTCCTCGGACACGAATCCCTTTTTGAGAACCGGTACCCGTTATCGAGACCACTATAGTAAAGAAAAAGAGTTGGTTCTTTATTCGAATCGCTGGGAACGAATCCCGTCCCGACCTGAAATGCCCCTTGAGACATCACAAGAAATGACGTCACGTAGCTCAGTCATTAGGCGCAGATAGGGAAAGCAGGAAAAACAATGGACCGGAAAAAGCGCTCCAAGGTGTAATAAAGTTCTAAACAAAAGGTATAATCCAATGAATAACTTTACTGAGAGATTTGAGCAGGGTACAAACACATGACGAACACTTTTACGACCAACCGGAAACATAGCAACCAGGCTAGCAACGCACCTCCTTTACGGCAGCTGTCGCAATGTTCTTACAGCAACCGCAGCACATACATTAATGACATCTCCCTTTTTTAACTTTTGTTTTTCTTTCCTTGTCAACAAAACAAAATCACACTGTATATGTGTTGTCTGTCTAATTATAAATAATGCAGACGAGGCTTGTTGGCTGAGTTCCTGACGTTTACTTTCACAGCGTGCTCATAACCTCATTCTTAGCTGCCGGGTGGCGACATGCAACAACACTTTTCGGGGCTACCGCGCATGCTCGTCACTCCCGTTGCATGCTGGGTAGTGTAGTTGTTATATTCCCTAGCCTAGCTCATAACATCACATCTTTCCCCCCATAAAGAAATAATGTTAACTCAATAAAGTGTATTTCTTTTTTTAGCTTTAACTTTTCATTTTAGCACTGTAACCACATTTGCAAACAACTTTTCTCTTCATAGAATGTTCTTTCAATAAAGAAATAAAGTGCAAAAATATCAAAGCATCATAACAAACAGTTATGTCAAATAGCAGCAGAAGTGCACTTTTTGGAGAGCTGTATTATTTTAAGTTTTGTGCCCAAGGGACTGATTTTATTTAACATTTTATTATTATTTATACACCTATAGTGATCACAGAGACAGGTTGTTTTTGTGTTACTGTATATATTTGTTTTTCTGAAAAATCCCACTTAATATAATTTGGGTAACAACAGTCAATATTTATTTATTTTATTTTATTTTTTTAGGGGGGTAACAGTCAATGTTTATTTATTTATTAGATTTTTTTAATTTGTATTTATTTATTTTATTTTTTTATAATGTCCTGCCCAGCTTCTCAGGCAAATCATATAGTAGATGTAGATGCCCATATCGGCTGTTCAGATTTACTTTACAAAAGAGAAGTGTAGGATACTTCTCTTGTTGCCTTATTTGTATTTTGACTTTATTAAATGTATTTATATTATCATTTGGTGCAGCCGGGCCGGAGCAGGAGGGGATAGAAAGAGAAAAAAAGGAAGACAGAGGGGGGAATTGTGGGGACAAGAGGGGGATTAGACAGAGAGACAAAAACAACAACAGCAAACACAACAACAACAACAACAACAACAGAGCAACATCAGCAAATATGACATGTAAAAATATGATGGTAAAAGTAATAGCAAATAAGCAGTTAGCGAAAATAAAAAAGAATAAAGAAATGACAATGAGCATTATTACACTAAAAATGGAGCAATATGAATACCAATAGAAATAGTGCTATTGATAATATATAAAAAAAAAAAAAAAAGATTTTATTTTTTTCTTATATAATGAAAGTGAGCTTTTGGTAAACCAAATATTGTGTGTTCTTTTCCATATACAACAACCTATCTGGACTCGATAAGAGAATCGATAAGGAATCGGTTCGATAAGAGGATTCGATAATAGGCTCGAACTCGATAATTTCTTATCAAACATCATCCCTAGTTGCCGTTCTGTATGTCGATTGAAGGGGTATACTCTCCTGTCGTCCGCTTGGTTCATCTCTCTGAGTGTTCCTAACAAGAGCGGGCGTCGTGCCAACATCTTGCTTCCTTGCAAGTGACCCCCATGTTGGCGCTTAACACAATGAAACCATAAATCTTCAACCATCTTCTTCCCCACAACGATTGCTTCTCTTTCATCGTTGTTGTTCAGCTCTTCCATCAAAATGTGAGCGTCTTTCAACTTCCAAATGTGGCGATTAATGAGAGGTCTGCGTGGATTAGCCTCCCCACAGACATTCCTGCAGTGGATTCTAACTGGAAAGAAGCAAACAGAATCCTGCTTTTATTGTGAGCCAACATCATCTTTTCTCTCCTGGAAAGATCTTCCGACGCTGCCTTGCCAAGGCGCACATTGTCATTCATCTAGCTGTTAGCGTCAGCAGTCGTACAATTATCATGTCAACAGGGTCAATTAAGGTAACATCTCCCTTCAGGAGTGTTGGACTCAGACTGATGGGACATACCCTCCACTGCTGATTGGTCCACTTCCCTCTGTTCTGTCAGACACAGAAGGAGACGGCTCATTTGCTAAGCTATGAGATATGCAGTAGTTCTTTTGTCTGACTACATAATCATTCCCTTCTGGTTGACATGCTCCTACTTTACATGTGTGTAGAAGAAGCCAACAGTTGTGAGAACTGATGGTTGACTTTGAGCAAACTGAGGTCTCAGTCAAAGAATCCTAGCTTGTTAGATGACAATAAATATCTTCAGTGCGACTCATGTCGTCACCTCAGTTTCATTCCTAATTCCTTCCATCTTTTCCCTTTCCCAGTCAAGTCTACTTTGCACTTCCCACCCTGTCTTCCTCCCCGCTTCTGTGGCTCCTCGCACGCTATCAGGGAGTTCCCATGATATTCTCATTTGTATTATCCAACATTTTGCTGATAATATAACGTCCTGAAGATGCGTGCAAGTGTTATCCAAAAAAAAAAAAGATTTATTCATTAATGGTGATGTTCCGATTAACATTTTTGGCCCCCGATCCAGAGACGATTTTTTTTGCCTCGGATCCAAGTCGATTTCGAGTCCCAAGTTGATACTTTGACAATAGATGATAGTGAAAGTGAAAAGTGAAATTGTTTTGTAGCAAGTAACAAAAGTAAACATAAATTTTGCTAAAGTTGTTAATCAGATGATATATTACATTTGTGCTATTGAATGTTACATACAGTTTTCTTTAACAAAATGAAGTGGCTAGCGCACAGAACCTAGAGAAAAGAAAAAACTACATCAGCTTCCATTTAAATCATTTGGGTTTTGCTCCCTGAGTTTGTAAACAAGAACAAAACCAACAACGACAAATATTTTCTAATATTAACAAGAATAATATCAATCAAATTACTTTACTATCGTTTATATACAGTGTAACCTCAATTTACGAACTAATTGATTCTTCAACATGGTTTGTAAACCGATACAAAGTTTGTATAGTGGAGCAGAGTTTCCCATAAGAAGCAATGGTAACATGAATATAGTAATTGGTTGTAGCCTTGACAAAAGTCCCTATTTTAGTAAAAAAAAAATACACTTTGAAGACACTATAATGTATATCAGTGGTTCTCAAACTTTTATTTTTATTTTTTTTACCAGGAACGACCTCAGAAAAAACTTGGCTCTCCAAGTACCACCATAATGATCAACATTAAAATACAGCAGTGTAGTGGGCCTAAATATTCATTAAAAACCAAGTCAGGTTTTATTGACCAATTATATTAAATACAGTTGGCCACTGTATTATTAAACACAGTTTGAATGTAGGAAAATAAAACACTGTACTTAAATCAATAATTCTTTGGCATACCGCTAGATATATCACTAGTGGTACACGCACCACAGTTTGAGAATCATTGCTGCACATACATATATATATATATATATATGTATATATATATATATATATATATATATATATATATATATATATATATATATATATATATATATATATATATATATATATATATATATATATACAGTATGTAATTGCTCAACAATGTATTTTATGGCATTTTTTTGAACACTTCAGAGTGATAAAGGAGCAGTGGCTTCACCTTACAGTCACCGCTAGCGTAAGCACAAACTAGCAGTGCGAGGCGATCCTTCATCGTTTTGTGTCCCTGTATTGCCTCTCTTTCATTGTAATAAAAATTCGCTCTGGCCTATTTCACCAAAAAAAGTCCGGTCTCATCACCATAGTTGCCAACCTTGAGACCTCTGAATTCGGGAGATGGGGGGGGGGGGGGGGGCATCGTTACAGCTTAACAATCCTAACAAGGATTCTGGAAATATAAATGTCTCTCAAAGCATGCATTCCTTTTGAAGGAATCGGTTACATGAGTACAGTCACTAGGGCACAGCTGCGGTAAAGATCGGCAGTTCATCAGCTGATCGCTGATAACTTAAAAAAGGCGACTGTCGGCCCCCGATCCAATCCCGTACTTGGTTCATTATCTTTACTGATGTACATTCCTGTCCTTTTATTCCCCGATAAGAAAATGGCAACCTGGTACAACAGAGAAAGTGAAGTCAGTAACTGCTGAGACATGGAGAAGGGAGAAGATTACATCAAAGGTCTGCTTCTTCCTACTCTTTTTCAGACTTGTTTCATTGTTTACAGAACTCAACATAACTTTGTTAAACATGTTGAAAATACATGCAACCAATACTTTTGTGATGAATAGTTTCCTTCATGGCTGGGTGGATAAAAGTCATAACCAAAGAGATTCGTAATTGCAAACCGGTTCCATAAAGAAGCTGAAAAATGTAAACAGTAGCAACGTCAGCTCCTTATAAATGTTCTTCATTACATCCCCTTTTCATCTCATAGTCCTTTCACACTTCTAGGTCTGGTTCGTGTTATTCCTTTGCCAGCCTGCCTTGGCTGAAAAAAACAAAAATCTCCAGTAAAAGCCATGGCAAATTTCCACTTCTGGTGTATTGCCTTAACAACACTCTGTTTACCACAACAGTATCATCAATCGTCTTCTCCTATTTCGGGGGGGAAAAAATGCCGCCTATCGATTTAATTCACACTGCGATGACTCACTTGTTAGAATGATGGCAGATGTTTGGATTTCAATGGAATCTACAGCCATAAATTATTTTTGAGATGGATGTTTGGCCATCTTCTCCAATCTGTAACTCTACATTTTTATTTCAAAACCACAACAACATTGTGCAGATAGCAGTCGCAGAAATGGTGGTAGTTTGTAAGCGAAAACAATGAGTTCTTGTTGCTTTATGGATCTCATTTTCATTTATTTTTCAGTGCAAGATAAATGAACTAGCAAGGTTCCCAATTTTGACAAATCTTCTTCAAACTGACATGAGTAATTAGTCTTTATCAGATCAAAAAACAATTACAGGGCAGACTTAAGGGCTGTTTGCAACATGTACGCAGTTTCCTAGAGGGCGCTAACTTTCCTATGTATTTTAAGAGATACAGCTTCTAGAACAGTGTTTCTTAACCTTCTTGGAGGTACCGAACCCCACCAGTTTCATATGTGCATTCACCGAACCCTTCTTTAGTGAAAAATAAAATGTTCTTTTTTTTCAAATTCAAGACAAAGTTATATGTTTTTGGTAGCACTTTAGTATGGGGAACATATTCTAAGTAACAAAGACTTAATTTAGAGTTATTTGGACACTAGGGGAACATATTCTAAGTAATAAAGACTTAATTTAGAGTTATTTGGTTAGGGTCAGGGTTAGAGGGTTAGGGTTATAATAAGGCCATGCCGAATAAGGCATTAATTAGTACTTAATATTGACTATTTAAGAGCCATTATGTTACTAATTTGCATGTTAATAAGCAACTAATTAATGGTGAATGTGTTCCCCATACTAAAGTGTTACCATGTTTTTTTTACTGGTACATAAAATGAACCGTGCATGAACATTACCTTGTTCAAACAACAAAACCAACACAGTGCATAAACTCACAACAAACTACATGCCTCAAATCCCGTCAGCTGTTGCCGTATCCGTAATACGCCGATAGGGAGAAGTTTGTATTTACACTATGAGTCGGGTGTGTTTTGACCTCCGCCGAACCCCTGAGGCCGATTTACCGAACCCCTAGGGTTTGATCGAACCCAGGTTAAGAACCACTGTTCTAGAACGTAATGACATAACCATGTACTGTACGTACGTAAACATGCACGCGCCTTCGCTTTTGGTGTTGCTAGCTAATGATAGCAATTTGGATAGCTAGTGTTTGCTGTCGTTGAATGTATTTTATCATTACAACAACATAACTGCACATTGTTTGTTGCGTCTCTTGGACACGTGTGTATGTGTTGACGGGACAGGATTGAGTAACATCCGTGAACACCAATTATTTTTTTCGGGCCGAAAATTTGTTTTATTTTGTAAAAGGTATTCATTGTAAATATTTAGACGGTTTTAAAACTCATGTGTTTTGTTCAACCACTGACGGTAACATAATATAGCCCATGGTGTTATTTTGTGGTTTGAAAATGTAATTGTCAGCAAGTTGCAAACAGCCCTTTTAAAGGAGACCTCATGTGCACAACCAACTTTTCTGACCTCTCTGTACCTGTTTTTGGGGAATTTGGGATCTGCATAAGTCCTATTTGGGATCTTAGTAGATCAGGCCCTAAGAGTATACAGTAGAAAATTTCATTACTGTGAAAAGTCAAAATCAGTCAGCAACCATATCAACTTCTGGCAAAAGTACTGTGACCTGCATAAAAGACGTCCCTGAACACAAAATCCCCTATCTTTTCCCCGGAAATATTTTTAACAGAAAATAACAGATTGAGACATAATGTTTTTCAAAATGGAAATCATGTTTTGTTTGAGATAAAGATTATTTATGTATTTAATATTTTTTTACTTACTATGGTATATTATTTATTCATTATTGTTCTGTGCAGAGAACAGGGAAATGGGATACAATTGCTATGATATGAAAAGGGGAAGGATTAAAAAAGCTCAGCTTCTTCCTACTCCTTTTCGGACGTGCTGTAATGAAACGACTGGAAATATGTGGCGCATTACATTGTTTCGTGTGCATGTTCCAAATAAACTGAACTGAACTGTTTTAAATATCAGTGAAATAACTGGTGGATTGCAACAAAAACTGATTCCATTCTTTTCTCAGCGACTTGTTCCATTGATCACAATTATCTTGAAATAAGCTAACTTATCCAACCTTTAACACACTTTTTCCAAAGCATCTCTCCATTACTGTGTGAGGGACAGGAAGAAAAGCACCACCCAGTGGATTGCACATATGCTATAAGTCTGCAGACATCGAATATAAGACAATCCGTCTTTTTTTATGTAATGTCTTATATTTGGAGCCATACAATTGTTACTATATTTTAAGGACTCAATTATTTTCATCTAAGCACTTTGCCAACCACAGTTTTA
>NC_084746.1:39951909-40009409 GCF_033978785.1 Entelurus aequoreus | reverse complement strand
GTGCAGAGAAAGCCACAGCAATTGTATTTGATTTATCGCAGTTAAGACGCTGAGTCAGCACAAGCGTGGGAGAGCGCTTGATAAAGAACAGAGGAACGCTGACAATGATTTATCAAGAGATCCGGTGTTTCCTTTCTATAAGGATTTCAAATCAGAAAGGTGGGCTTTTTGTCAATGGGTCTATGATGTGGACGCTGGATGAAATGGAGGCGGAAGGATGGAACGTGTGCCGCCCCCATGGGCCAAATGAATCCAGATGTATCTTCTCAGTGTTTCTTCTGCTTGTTCGTTCAAGATTCTTCCAGTCCCAACTGTTTCACCTTGTCTCTGTGTCACCTAAAAACTGGACGTTTTGTGCCATGCTCAAGGGCATATCGCGCCACAATGTTTCCAACAGTATTGCATGTTAACATTTAATAATCCTATGTAACCTGAGCCTTATGTCTGTGGAGCCTTGCGGCCTGACTTAAAACCAAGAAGACAGACCTCACACACTGGCACCCAGTCTTAGAGACCCTAAACTCAACTGAAACCACAGTTTTGCAAATCATCTGCTATTATATATCTGATATTGAGTGAATCTCTGCATGCATTTAGTTTTATGAACCCACCGTCTTGTTCCATAATCCACCAACCAATATTTACTGTACTGGCCCAATTATAAGTCATTATCTTGGTCATGGAAGGCAAAGCAAGGCAGCTTTATTTATGTTATTCAAAGTGCTTCACAGATGCATCAAATTGCAAGAAGGTGAATTAAATCATGAACAAAAATAAAATCATAAAAACAATCATGAATTCATTCAATTAAAGTCAAAGCGTGTTGGTTAAATAAAAGTGTTTTCAGCCTGGGTTTGAACATTGCCAACATCAGAATCAGAATCGTTTTATTGCCATTGTTTGAAAACGGGTTCACAAACTAGGAATTTTTCTTGGTGCAATCGTGCAACATAAAACACATATAACACAGATTTGGTAATAACAAGAGCTGTAACTGAGCTATCAGATCTTGTTATAGACTTAGAAGGAATTCAAAGGAGCTACTGTTAGGAGTTATTGTTCATGTGCCTGATGGCCGAGGGGAAAAAACTGTTCAGGTGGCGGGAGGTGTGGGTCTGGATGGACCGTAGTCTCCTGCCTGAGGGGAGAGGGGAGAATCTCTGAAAAACATCTGACATCTTCTGGAAGACTGTTCCAGATTTGAGGAGCATAACACTAAAAATGTTTAGTCTTGACTCTGGGCACCACTCCCTAAGGTTCTTAAGAGCCCTAGATGGTTCATGTGGCTCCAACATGTCAGAGGTGTACTTGGTGCTAGACCATGAAATGACTTGGTGCAAGTCTATTCTCTGAGCAACAGGAAGCCACTGCAGTTACCTAAGCACTTCACACTGGACACTAGAAAAAGCTAGAAGAAGAAGTATAAAAACCCTGGCGTCGTCTTATATTTGTGGCTACAGCTTTATACACATGCAACCAACAAGTGGCGCAGATCAACTTCTCCCCAAGTGAGTCGGAGCCTTTGACACTCACATAAGGAAGTGACCTAAAGTGATTCAGCTGCGACATGCACACCTACTAGAAAAAGGGCCATCAAAATGTCTGGCAGTTAAGAAGTACAATATGCTGTCACTGATACTGAAAATAAGACTTTTTTGGTTGTTTTATCATTGATTTTAATGGGCCCAAGTCAGATGGTCTTAGTGGGTTCAGGATCCCTTCAAGGACGCCCCATTGGGTGGTAATAAAAAGAAGGTCAAAGAGCTGGTTCTTTTTCAGCATGGGAGATCTAAATTTGACGAACCATAATCTACAGTCTGAGCTACAAGGCCTGCTGCGAGATCAAAGATGTTTTCACCTTGTTGGGATTCATCTAAGCAAATAAACCAGCAAGTCATGTATCAAGACTTTACCATTTGTCATAGAAATATCGGTGATCACGGCCAGCGCTAACCAAATCCAAACATAGACCTTCATTGTTGAACTTGCATGCTGGGTTTCATGGTTTCATTTCATTAGTGCTCCAACAGATTCTGGATGTGAGGCACAGTTGGTGCTCAGTCCATAGATTTACGTCAAATGAAATTCTGCCTGACAAGTTACACAGCTCTTGCCATTTGTATTTACTAACTAATGCGTGGTTGAGGGCATACGATTGTAAAGACTCACATTTGCTACGAATCATAATGAGGTGCGATCATACTGCGTGACACCTGCCAGGTTGTAATTTATAGTGATTTCAGTTAGACAATGACCAACAAGGCAGCATGCCAAAAGCATGACTCAAAGGCACAATGCACCGCATGAACATATTGAAACAAAATACATAAATATTTTCAATATGCTCGGCTGATGCTGCTTTTAAAATCCTAAGTAAAAGCTGCTGGTAATGACGATAGTATTTTCTGTAGTGTTACACGTGCCCTTTACTGGCCAGCCGGGAGTCCCCTTGTGTCAGACAGCGGACATATTAGTGCAGCTGTTGAGACTGACTGTGTTATCTTTCGGTCTGTGTGCGGAAACACACACACACACACATTACACGGGCAATAATTATTAAACAATGAATACAACTGAATAAATAGCTTTTCACAAAATAAAAGCTGAAATCTTTAACAAACACCAAGTAGGGGGGTGGAGGCTGGTAAAGCCCATTTGCTACCGTTCCTTTTTGTCCGGGCAAGCTTCTAAGTTGACATCACATCCCAGAAGTGTAGCATGCAGGGCCTGCATACACAAACACATTTAGACATCCATAGGAGCGTGCATATAGAGGTTGCTGTAGAATCGAGAGATGACTTGGTTGGTATTAACAGTGACAACATCATGTATACTGTACACAGTCATTAGTACTACTGCTACTACTCTGATAGAAAGGGGATCTACAGATACTTAAGGAACACCAACAATCTTTGCTACTGATATTGATGGTTGCTTCAGGAAATCGATGCTGATGGGAAAAAAGTGAATTTTTGGTTGGGTTTAGGTGGTTTATGATTATGGTCAGTCTGAAATTACTTAATTTACACTACCGTTCAAAAGTTTGGGGTCACCCAAACAATTTTGTGGAATAGCCTTCATTTCCAAGAACAAGAATAGACTGTCGAGTTTCAGATGAAAGTTCTCTTTTTCTGGCCATTTTGAGCGTTTAATTGACCCCACAAATGTGATGCTCCAGAAACTCAATCTGCTCAAAGGAAGGTCAGTTTTGTAGCTTCTGTAACGAGCTAAACTGTTTTCAGATGTGTGAACATGATTGCACAAGGGTTTTCTAATCATCAATTAGCCTTCTGAGCCAATGAGCAAACACATTGTACCATTAGAACACTGGAGTGATAGTTTCTGGAAATGGGCCTCTATACACCTATGTAGACATTGCACCAAAAATCAGACATTTGCAGTTAGAATAGTCATTTATCACATTAGCAATGTATAGAGTGTATTTCTTTAAAGTTAAGACTAGTTTAAAGTTATCTTCATTGAAAAGTACAGTGCTTTTCCTTCAAAAATAAGGACATTTCAATGTGACCCCAAACTTTTGAACGGTAGTGTATGTCCCACTTGGCCTCCCAGTGTGGACAAGCCGACTGTTTCGTCAAGGCATAGCATGTTGGGGTGATGACATATTGCTCAATGATATGGGACCATAATGAAAGGAAACTTGGCGGTGGTTTTGTAGTGCTAAATTCCAATACATTTGAGCCAAGCTATGTGGGGGCCTGGGTTTTGATGCATGTTTACATTAATGTAAAGAATGTCGGTCATTTTGCTAAACACCACAATGTTCCTTATTTGCTCTCTTTTGTAGACATGTTCCAGTACTTGCTGTCGTTCTCCCAAGGACACCTGAGTTCTCTGCTGGAGGGGACCTACGCACCCCTTTCCAGTCAAGCATTGCCCCATGTGAACCAGCTCTTCGCGTCACTCTCCCTTTACCTCCGAGGGGCCAACGTCTCCGCGGAGGCGACTGTCCACCATTTTTTTAATGACCTGTTCCCACTTGTCTACACACGACTGATCAATCCAGGCATGGTGGGCAGCAAGGCGGTGGGACCTGAAATGACCGACTGCCTCCGTATGATCAGGCAGGACGTTAACCCGTTTGGAAGTCATCCGGCCGTCATGGCCCAGGAGCTCGTCGAAGCAATGAGCGTTGGCCGGCAACTCGGCGTGGCCCTCGAGGAAGGCATGGATGTGCTGAACGCCACGGAGCATGTCAGTTTAAGCAAAGAGTGCATGAAAGGCCTGGTGAAGATGGTGTACTGCTCCCATTGCAGAGGCTTGACTCTGATTAAACCCTGTGTGGGTTACTGCCTCAATGTTATGCGTGGCTGCTTGGCCAGCATATCTGAACTGGATCAGCCTTGGAGGAGATACACCAACTTGCTGGAGCAGCTAACCCACGGAATGGTGGGCCACCACAGCCTCGAGCTGGCACTGCTCGGAGTTCGGGGTCACGTCAACGAGGCCTTGCTCTACGCACAGCTTCACGGTCCCCTCATCACAGCCACAGTGAGTAGACGCTGCAGAAGCATAGATCTGCAACCCTTTTGCTTTCACACATATACATTGGCAGCGGTTCCTGTATTGATTGGAAAGGGATTGAAGGCTACTTGTGGGTTATGAGATATTTCTTTCCACCGACGCAACAACTGCATTAATGCTTGCACAAATACTGTTGATACTGAATAGAAAAAGCAAGGACGGCTCCAATGAGAGGCAGACAGAGCTGAGGTTAGAATGGGGATATTTTCCAAACTAGCAAGGCGGCGAAAAACACACCATTGTAGTGTAAGTTGTAAAAGAAGAAAATTCCTCTTTGCCTTAGTGGATAAAATGCAATGGGATTTGTTTGGCTGCCATATGTCCATACTGCACTGTGCAGTCATATAGTTGCATTTGAAAAACATCTCACTAAAGTTATTAAGTCTACAGTTTCCTGGAGAATTGCCAGAGAATTATCATCGAGTGAAAACTTTTGAGGATTATGGTGTACTCGGTCAACATAAGTCTCATTAAAGGCCTACTGAAACCCACTACTACTGACCACGCAGTCTGATAGTTTATATATCAATGATGAAATCTTAACATTGCAACACATGCCAATACGGCCGGGTTAACTTATAAAGTGCAATTTTCAATTTCCGGGGAAACTTCCGCTTGAAAATGTCTATGTATGATGACGTATGCGCGTGACGTCACGACGGCAACGGAAGTATTCGGACCCAATGTGTCACCATACAAACTGCTCTGTTTTCATCGAAAAATTCCACAGTATTCTGGACATCTGTGTTGGTGAATCTTTTGCAATGTGTTTAATGGACAATGGAGACTGCAAAGAAGAAAGTTGTAGGTGCGATCGGTGTGTTAGCGGCGGACTACAGCAACACAACCAGGAGGTTGTGTTGTGTTTGAGCTGGATAGCAGACGCGCTACCGTGAGTACAGCTTTGGCTTCCAAACATTTGATCGCTTGCCTGTACTTGCGTGTCGCTATGTGCATGTCACGTACGTAACTTTGGGGAAATATATGTTCCTTGCCGACTCTGATGGCGGCCGGGGTGTCGTCGAAAGCTACAACGGCCGCCGCCGCTCCGTAGCTAAGTTAGCTTCAATGGCGTCGTTAGCAACACAGCATTGTTAAGCTTCGCCAAGCTGGGAATTATTAACCGTGTATTTAAAAGTTCATGGTTTAATAGTATTGTTGATCTTCTGTCTATCCTTCCAGTCAGGTTTTTTTTAAATTTTGTTTCTATCTGCATTTGAGCCTGATGCTATTACGTTAGCTCTGTAGCTAAAGAGCTTCACCGATGTATTGTCGTGGAGATAAAAGTCACTGTGAATGTCCATTTCGCGTTCTCGACTCTCATTTTCAAGAGGATATAGTATCCGAGGTGGTTTAAAATACAAATCCGTGATCCACAATAGAAAAAGGAGAGAGTGTGGAATCCAATGAGCCAGCTTGTACCTAAGTTACGGTCAGAGCGAAAAAAGATACACCCTGCACTGCCTCTCTAGTCCTTCACTCTAACGTACCTCATCCACAAATCTTTCATCCTCGCTCAAATTAATGGGGTAATCGTCGCTTTCTCGGTCCGAATCGCTCTCGCTCCATTGTAAACAACGGGGAATTGTGAGAAGTCCTTCCTCCTGTGACGTCACGCAAGGTTTTTTTTTTAATCAGCGACCAAAAGTTGCGAACTTTATCGTCGTTGTTCTATACTAAATCCTTTCAGCAAAAATATGGCAATATCACGAAATGATCAAGTATGACACATAGAATGGATCTGCTATCCCCATTTAAATAAAAAAAATTCATTTCAGTAGGCCTTTAAAAGTGTGTTGACATTCAAATCAAAGATTAAACTAACAAATGTATACACCTAAAGATTAAAGTCACACAAACTAAATTACTCTGAATTGTGGGACTTGTTTTGCAGTTTCACGTTCAACATGACTCCCAGAAAGTTATTTTCATGCTTTCAAACCATTGGAATGTTCCTCCAAAGTAGTGCAAGAACATGTCAGGTCATCACACATTGATAAAAAAGATGATTCAAGGCTTCTTGTTGGGCAGAGAGTGCTAACAAAGCTACATAGAGAGAAGCCCGTTTTGTGGTTTTTGTGTCTTGATGAGCATGTGAGTCAGGGCCCAAGTGGGTTGCCGAGCACAGGGACAAATGAGCTGGACTATTAAACGGCCTCCAACCAGGTCATATAAATTAGAGCCAGTCAGCTGGAAAACGGCCTTGAGAATTGATGCTGGAAAAGAATGCGTTCCCAATAGGACACCGGTGGCTCCCATTTTCTCTGCTCTTGTGTCAACACATCCTGATTTCTGAATTGCAGAATAAATTGTCAGTTATTCTTATAATCACAGACCCAGTTCACATTCTTCACAAATAAGTTTTACGTCCTGGACCAGTACAAGAACCCAAGTTCACATCTAAATGTATTTCTTCATCTCTATTCACAAGTGACCTCTTGTGAACATTAGTGATTCCATACAGAGTACAATTCAGGCTGGTATTGGCAGTACTGATTCGATACCTATACTTTGTGCAAATATACTTAAAGTGTCTGATTAAGTTTACAGAGTTGCGTATTTTCAAATAATAACAAATCTATCTAAAAAAAATTGTAAAAATGTAAGATAAAAAGAGCAAAAAATCGGAACGTTATGAGAAAAAGCTGACATTTTTTAACTTATAATTAATTATAATAATATCCTTAGCCACTTCTAATACAACACTTTGTCTTTAAATACATATATATATCTGTTTTTAGCATTTTTTAATAATAAAAAAATATCAAAAAGGCCCCCCAATACGTTTTTTTCATTTTGCAGCACTTGGTGAATATAAAATATTAGAAGCTCTCAATAAATATGTATACACATACAGTACCTAAAATATAAAAATAGCTTAGCTAGTTAATTCAAACATAAAATAATACTAACTTGTGAATTAATTAATTAGAAAAATTACAACAAAAATAGAAACTGTTAAATATGTAACTAAAACATTAATATTTTCGTACAGGCAAATTGTTTGACCCACTAGGTTATGCAGTTAACATCATCGTATTATGATTATTATTTTCATTCTATTCTTACATGGGGGGAAAAAAACTACTGTAAAAATGTAGGAAAAAAGAGAAAAAAAATGTATGTAATGTATGTAATGATTAGAAGCTAAAATAAAAAATAAAAAACAGATACTAATATACTTAGTTACCTATAATACAAATCTGACACTATCTGTTTATATCATTGAAGTATGCGGCCCTCGTTGGAAAAAGTTTGGACACCCCTGAACTTAAGTATCAAAAGTATCGATATTTTGATTTGAGAGTCGATATTAGAGCATAAAGATCTGGTATCGGCTGTATCGATATTTCAGTATCGATCCGCACATATTGTAACTAGTGAACATGTTTACATTTCCCTACTGAAATATACATTTTAGATCACAAACTGTCTTACAAATGTGACAATATTTAACATTCTGTATTTTTTGGACTGTAAGGCGCACTTAAAATCCTTTAAATTTTTCAAAAATCGTATAACCTGATGCGCCTATAGTACGTATTAATTCTGGTTGTGCTTGCCATCCTTGGAGCAATTTTATTTTTGGTACACGGTGTAATAAGTGTGACCAGTAGATGGCAGTCACACATAAAAGATATGTGTAGACTGCAAAATGACACTAGCGAGCAAGACCAAAACTTTGATGTTTCATTGAGAATATAGAACATTACACAAGGAGCTCAAAATGTGTCAAAATGTTTTAGTATGACTTTAATAAGTTATGAAGCCGCACCGCTTGATGGATTGCCGGAGCATTACAGCTACCGTAGTTAGACGTACTGTGCTTCAACATACACGTTTTATTATGGTGTGTGTATAACGACCACAAAATGGCACCTATTAGGAGATATATTATCTGGCGTTTTGTTTTGCAATATTATGCAAAACCAACTTTTCTTACCTTCTGGTACCTGCTGATGTGTATTTGGGATCTGCATAAGTCCTGAAAATATGTGCGCGCCATAGTCAATAAGATCCTTTTTTTCCCGCTATTTTCTTGTTGTGGGACATTCGTCCTCCACTGTTGCCATTTCTAATACAAAGTAGTGTACAGTTCTTACTTATATCTGTCAGTAGACTCGATATGGAAGCGCTAAAAATGACCAGTACAACAAAGGTGACGGGGAGAAGACACTGTCGAAGTGGAGGCATGTAAATAAGACCGCCCACAAAACGGCACATCCAGAAGCGACGGTCAGAAAGCGGCTTGAAGATGGTCTATAATCTATACAACATTTTGACCAAAGAACCACCATGACATGTTAGACCACAAGGACGTGTTTTAAATGTAGAAAAAAATCATAATATGACCCCTTTAATGCGCCTTTTGTGTGAAAATAGACCTGAATAGACCCGCTCATCGGCAATGCGCCTTATAATGCGGTGCACCTATATGGTCCGAATAATATGGTAAGTGTAACATTTTTTTATTGAACCATATTACCCCCAAACTTATTAAGATCTCAGAACTTAAATGGACTGTTCACACGGCTGCTTACCTTTCCAAAGTGTTGTAGATATTATATCGCGCCCTCTCCCAGTTTTGACCAAGTAAACTACTCCTCACGTAACACGCACACTACTAGCTTTGTGTGTTGTCAGCTAATGAGAGAGTTTTGGGAGAGTTCAGCTACTAACGTGAGCTATCATTGAATGTATATTCTATAGTCACAAGCACATGGCAGCAAAATGTTAGTTGTTCTCTGGGACTGTTTCTGTAAGTTCTCCAGGTGTGCGTACGGAACAACGGTGAGTGACACCCATGAGTGTCAGACTACTTCCTTAGATGGACGACCAATTCTTATTCAATATAATTACCTCAACTTAATAGTGTTTTGAGATAAGCGCTAATTGTTATGCTTAAAGGCCTACTGAAATGAGATTTTCTTATTTAAACGGGGATAGCAGGTCCATTCTATGTGTCATACTTGATCATTTCGTGATATTGCCATATTTTTTGCTGAAAGGATTTAGTAGAGAACATCGACGACAAAATTTGCAACTTTTGTTCGCTGATAAAAAAAGCCTTGCCTGTACCGGAAGTAGCGTTACGTCACAGGTTGTGGAGCTCCTCACATCTGCACATTGTTTACAATCATGGCCACAAACAGCGAGAGCGATTTGGACCGAGAAAGCGACGATTACCCCATTAATTTGAGTGAGGATGAAAGATTCGTGGATGAGGAAAGTGAGAGTGAAGGATTAGAGGGCAGTGGAAGCGTTTCAGATAGGGAAGATGCTGTGAGAGGCGGGTGGGACCTGATATTCAGCTGGGAATGACTAAAACAGTAAATAAACACAAGACATATATATACTCTATTAGCCACATCACAACCAGGCTTATATTTAATATGCCACATAACAAACACCTTTCCCCTCCCGTCCATATAACCCGCCAATACAAATCAAACACCCGCACAACACACTCAATCCCACAGCCCAAAGTACCGTTCACTTCCGCAAAGTTCATACAGCACATATATTTCCCCAAAGTCACGTACGTGACATGCACATAGCGGCACGCACGTACGGGCAAGCGATCAAATGTTTGGAAGCCGCAGCTGCGTACTCACGGTAGCGCTTATCCAACTCAAAGTCCTCCTGGTAAGACTCTGTGTTGTCCCAGTTCTCTACGTGTTTGTGTTGCTGCAGCCGGTCGCTAATACACCGCTTCCCACCTACAGATTTCTTCTTTGCTGTCTTCATTGTTCATTAAACAAATTGCAAAAGATTCACCAACACAGATGTCCAGAATACTGTGGAATTTTGCGATGAATACAGACGACTTAATAGCTGGCCACAATGGTGTCCCAAAATGTCCGCTACAATCCGTGACGTCACGCGCAAACGTCATCATACCGAGGCGTTTTCAGCAGGATATTTTGCGGGAAATTTAAAATTGCACTTTACTAATCTAACCCGGCCGTACTGGCATGTGTTGCAATGTTAAGACTTCATCATTGATATATAAACTATCAGACTGAGTGGTCGGTAGTAGTGGGTTTCAGTAGGTCTTTAAGACATGCAGTGTAAATCCAGCCTCTGTCTAAAAGCCCACAACTCTGTAAAGTGACTAAATATGTGCCCACCTTGGAGCTCTACTGCCATGTGTTGCACAGACCCTGACCTTTTTTTTGTAGAATAAAGCCGCAGGGACGTGTCAATGAAAACTGTTAGGTCTCCAGTGTACAACTTCTGTGTCAGCGTATCCACCTTCACCTCTACACCTCAGCGCACTGCGCTCCCAGGCAAAACACTCTTAATGGCCAATATCTTACAATACTCTAATGCAATGCAAATAAAGCATAAATATCTACTGTTTACTTATGTAACATATATGTTTTACACCTTGAGTCGAGGACGTCGATTTAAATGATTTGCTTTTTACGCAGAGTTGGGGTATCACATAGAGTTCAATGAGCGTGTGGTTTTAGACTGGGATGTTATCCTTAAACCATTTTGTGGTTGTTCTCTCCCACTTAATGTGCTTCACACAACACTGCACTGTACTATAGAGTGTGTACCAACACTTGCACTGATACTGCACACACACATATCCAAGGATCAGGTTTTAGGGGATAAGCGGCCCACCCTGTGACAATACTAGCAAGGACTGAAAGGCAGGTATTGATAGTTAAGTGCTGGGCAGCGGCACAGACGATTTTTTTAACACATTCCTGCTCCTATTGAGATGGTGCGTGAATATGGATCGAGGGGAAGTGGTTATGGATATTAGGGCTGGATTATGTTTACCTGGACAGGACCTCTCGGTCTCGGTGGTTTTCAGGTCCTCACTATCAATGTGGCCTTGTTGAAATAATGTTCAAGTTGTGCCATCCTCCCCTTGAGCACTCTGTATGTGCGATGATGATGGGCAAGCTACATGGAAAATGTAGTAAGCTAAGCGACAAGTTACTCTCCATTAAATTTGGCTAAACTACAGGTGAAGCTATATCGGAGAATTACACTACAAGCTACACGGTAAAAGTAGCTAGCTACATCAAAGCTACATTTAACAACATTTCTATCTACGGCCCACATGTATAATATCAATGTTAAAGTAACACACACACACTAGGTGTGGCGAAATTATTCTCTGCATTTGACCCATCACACTTGATCACCCCCTGGGAGGTGAGGGGAGCAGTGGGCAGCAGCGGTGGCCGCGCCCGGGAATAATTTTTGGTGATTTAACCCCCAATTCCAACCCTTGATGCTGAGTGCCAAGCAGGGAGGTAATGGGTCCCATTTTTATAGTCTTTGGTATGACTCGGCCGGGGTTTGAACTCACAACCTACCGATCTCAGGTTCATGTAATTGTACATATATTACTATTACCTATCTGTCATTTAGCTGGGAACACCCTACCACTACCTCTAGGGGTCACTATATGTATTTATTTAGTTTGCCTTTTCTTTGGCTCACCCCTATAATGTTATTCATGTTCTCTACCTACAGTAAAAAAACAGCATCTATCTATATCTTGACAAAAAACGTGTGTGTTGTTTGGGAACATTGTTTATTTATATAGCCCTGAATCACAAAAGTCTCAAAGGGCTGCACAATCCACAACGACATCCTCGGCACAGAGCCCACACAAGGGACGTCGATGTGAATGACTATGAGAAACTTTGGGGAGGATCGCATATGTGGGTAACCCCCCCTCTAAGTACAGTCCCTAGTGGATCCAACATAACAGTGAGAGTCCAGTCCATAATGACTTATGATTTTAGTTTACTGAGTAAATAACTAAACACTAAGGCATTGTTTTCTCTAAAGGCATACATTTGTCTAAATATGGCAAAGGACACACACTATTGTGGGTTTCCTGCACGTCATCTTCATCACTAAAGGAAAAATCTAATCTGCAGGAGAAAATTCCTCTGACATTTTTCAAATATGTTTCTTTTATTTTTTTAGTCAGCTTGAAGTGTTCCTCTGTCTCGGACTCCCTCGTGGTCATGTGACATGAGTGTCTGTTATGATTTTGTTACTAGTTTGGATGACGCGCCTTATCTTGCCTCTGATTGGCCAGTCCGTAATGTTTCAGCCTAACCTTAGCCAATTGTGACTCATCATAGGAACACCAAGCAATCATCATGGATGTTCTCCGTATGTATGCATGTTCTCATTCATCCAGCTCATTGGATTTTATACAGTCCATTTTCTCTCTTTGTAGCTTGTAGCTTTGATGTAAGCTACCTAGCTACATGGGTCTAAAAGTAGCTAAGCTACAGGAAAAGCTACTCGTTAAAAAAGTAGCTAAGCTACTTGTCGGAACCAGAGGAGGACAAGTCGTAGAAAATGGATGTCTGGATGTTGATGTTCTACTTTGCAGAACCCTTAAATTGGAGTGCTTGCTGAAATAGCCCACTTTGTATCAAATGTGTTAGGTGGCAACAGAGAAATGCCACTTCAATATGATCGTCATACTTGGAGTAATATCAATGAAATGGAACCATAGTGCCCTACCTTGTGCAGCTACATTGATAATTAATCCAAGAGAAAAATGTTTACCATTAAAGCAGTTTGCGAAACTCAAGGCTCATCATTTGCCTACCCGGACGATACGGAGGCAAACTGAATTAAACTGAACTATTTTACGTTTTAGGGGCATTTGTAATAATATAATATGTTCACGCATATTAAGGAAATCAATCAACTCCAAGTTTTTTTTTTTTTAAATACTTTACTACATGAGATTGGAGAATTGGTCTTGGGACATTCTGAACTCCTGCATCAATGCCAGTCTTGTATTGCATATTAGTATCGCCTGGCAGAGTTGCCATAGAGCAGGGCCATTCAGCTGGCAGCCCAGGGGCCAAATCCGGCCCGGGAAAGACAACAGTCCCCGAGTTCATTTAAAAAATTTCTGAAGAGACAAACATTTCTGTAGCAGATCCCTAAAAACACTTCAGCGCTGTCATTTAGAGGACCTTTGACTAGCTTTTAGGCATTGGGTTGTTAAAAAGCAGCAGAGACTTCCTGTTATACAGACAGAGCTATTATTTTCCGCAAATGTAGTAACACTGAAAAAATAAATCAGATGTCAACTGCTGAGGATGCTGGTTCTCAGGAATATACAAAATAAGAATAATAGTGAAGTGAGGAGTCCAGCCCTCTAGTTTTTAGCTTTCTGAAATGTTGCCACCAAAACAATTTGATTGGATAGCCTGCCTTAGAAGGCTGCAACTGATTTCATGGTGTATTGTTGCCGTGCCGTCCGGATGCTGTTGTCATAGACTCGAACACTTGTGGACAAACAAGCGTGGTCATGGTGATAAATCAAGAGCGCAAAGCGAAAGCGCAGCCATAAGGCTGCGTACATGGTTGTTCTGGCATGTGGGAATGGTTCCAAAGGGAATTTCCAAAAAGTTCCATCGCAAAAGAAAAAGAAAAAACCCAAAAGCATTACGTGTAATGTATGTCCTTGCTATGCTTCACGCAGCCTACAAGAAATATATCCATGTTGTACGATACAACTGTGTTCACTCCATCACATTCAGCAAGTTTTAGATAATAACTGGTGTATATATTGGACTATAAACCTTTATAATACTCTGACATCTGCACATGCTGTACAACCCCTGGAAAAAAATAGGGAATCACCAGACTTGGAGGATGTTTAATTTTGTAGACGAAAGGAGCAGATGACAGACATGACACAAAACTAAAGTCATTCCAAATGGCAACTTTCTGGATTTGAGAAACATTAAAAGAAAATAAATTGTGGTAGTAACAGTTTCATTTTTAGATCAAGGAGAGTGAAAATTATGTAATCTGTCAATTCTGAGGAAATGATGGAATCTCACTGTACATTTTCATTTCCAAAACGGGCACCTGCATCAGATTAAAGGCCTACTGAAACCCACTACTACCGACCACGCAGTCTGATAGTTTATATATCAATGATGAAATCTTAACATTGCAACACATGCCAATACGGCCGGGTTAACTTATAAAGTGCAATTTTAAATTTCCTGCTAAACTTCCGGTTGAAAACGCCTATGTATGATGACGTATGCGCGTGACGTCAATAGTTAAACGGAAGTATTCGGACACCATTGAATCCAATACAAAAAAGCTCTGTTTTCATCTCAAAATTCCACAGTATTCCGGACATCTGTGTTGGTGAATCTTTTGCAATTTGTTTAATGAACAATGAAGACTGCAAAGAAGAAAGTTGTAGGTGGGATCGGTGTATTAGCGGCTGGCTGTAGCAACACAACCAGGAGGACTTTGACTTGGATAGCAGACGCGCTATCCGACGCTAGCTGCCGACCGCACGGATCATCGGGTGAAGATCTTCGTCCTTCCGTCGATCGCTGGAACGCAGGTGAGCACGGGTGTTGATGAGCAGATAAGGGCTGGCTGGCGTAGGTGGAGCGATAATGTTTTTATCATAGCTCTGTGAGGTCCCGTTTCTAAGTTAGCTTCAATGGCGTCGTTAGCAACAGCATTGTTAAGCTTCGCCAAGCTGGAAAGCATTAACCGTGTATTTACAGGTCCATGGTTTAATAGTATTGTTGATTTTCTGTCTATCCTTCCAGTCAGGGGTTTATTTATTTTGTTTCTATCTGCATTTAAGCACGATGCTATCATCTTAGCTCCGTAGCTTCGCCGATGTATTGTCGCCGAGATAAAAGTCACTGTGGATGTCCATTTCACGTTCTCGACTCTCATTTTCAAGAGGATATACTGTCCGAGGTGGTTTAAAATACAAATCTGTGATCCACAATAAAAAAAGGAGAGAGTGTGGAATTCAATGAGCCAGCTTGTACCTAAGTTACGGTCAGAGCGAAAAAAGATGCGTCCCGCACTGCACTCTAGTCCTTCACTCTCACGTACCTCATCCACAAATCTTTCATCCTGGCTCAAATTAATGGGTTAATCGTCGCTTTCTCGGTCTGAATCGCTCTCGCTGCATTGAAAACAATGGGGAAATGTGAGTAGCCTTTCAACCTTTGACGTCACGCTACTTTCGGTACAGGCAAGGCTTTTTTTATCAGCGACCACAAGTTGCGAACTTGATCGTCGATGTTCTCTACTAAATCCTTTCAGCAAAAATATGGCAATATCGCGAAATGATCAAGTATGACACATAGAATGGATCTGCTATCCCCGTTTAAGTAAAAAAAAATCATTTCAGTAGGCCTTTAAATTTGTTCATTAGTCTGCAGTTAAAAAGAAGTGTTCCCACCTTGGAGAGCTGTTGCACCAGGTGGAGTGACATGAATCATGGCTCCAACAAAAGAGATGGGTTATCAAACTTTCTCACGAATGTAAATCATCACACAATGTCACAAAAGATGTTGATTGTTGACAGTCAGCTGTGTTTAACATCTGGACCAAGTGCAAACAACATGGGAAGGTTGTAAACAACAAGCATAGTGGTAGACCAAGGAAAACATGAAAGCATTAAAACAGAAAAATATGTCTTAAAAACAGAAAATGCACAGCAAAACAAATGAGGAACAAATAGGCAGAAACTGGAACCAGTTTTTGCGTAAGAAAATGTAAGCCATGAATAACACAGAAAAAACAAGGTTTCAATGGTCTAAGATGGATGAAAGTCATTTTCAGTGATGAATTGCAAATCTGCACTGAGCAAAGTGATGATGTTGGAACTTTTGTTGGGTGTCCTTCCAATGACATTTCTGAAGACGACTGCATGAAGAACATTAGCAGTCATTGATGATATGAGGCTGCATGTCAGGTTATGGCACTGGGGACATCATTACATCTTCTAAACATGCACAAGATGGACACTTTTCTTATTCCATCAGTCAAAAAGAGGTTTGGGGATGATGACATCATTTCCAAGATGATAATGCATCTTTAGAGCAAAAACTGAAGACTTGAGGTCAATGTCATGGCCTGCAAAAAGTCCTCATCTCAATCCAATGTCAAATGTGTGGTGGAAATAGAAGAAAATGGTGGATGACAAGACTCCAACCTGCAAAGCTGATCAGCAATCAGAGCGAGTTGGAGCAAGAGTTCTGTTTGTCACTCGTTAAGTCCATGCCTCAGAGACTGCAAGCTCTTATAAAAGCCAGAGGTGGTGCAACAAAGTAATGCTGGTGTGTTTTTTGTTGGGTTTTCATGGTTCCATAGTTTTTTTCCTCAGAATTGAGTGATTCCATACTTTTTTCACTCTGCCTGATCTAAAAATGAAACTGTTACAGACTGCCACAATTTATTTTCTTGATTGCTTTTAGTGTTTCTTAAAGGCAACACACACACACACGCACACACACACACACACGCACGCACGCAGGCACACATGAAAATGGCAAGTGAAGCCAACTGCCACTCATGCATTTGCAACTAAATGATATCTTAGTTGAGACTAAATCAACAGCCCCTCTGCAGGTTTCAGCCAAGTAATGCACTCTGTTTGGCTTTACTTTAAGACTCTTAATCCATTATAAATGACTAGCAACCAACTACATTTTAAGATAATTAATCATCATGCCCATTTCTCACTTGGATCACAGTTCTGACCACTTTGACCCATTTTCCCCTCTTTTGCTCAGATTAATGCACTTCACCGTATATTTGTAATGCAAATATTGTAAGCCTACCTTACCCTCCTGTTGGTTTTACCCGAGCTTCTCATTAGACGTCGTGCAGAAATGATAATAGTAGCCTGAGCCTTTAAGTCATGGAAATAATGGCTAGTAGTGGCTGACTGGAAGGTTTGCATACACCATAGCCACACCTTAAAGGGGAACTACACTTTGTTTTTTTGGAATTTTGCCTTTCGTTCACAATATTTATGAAAGACATGACGACGGATGGATTTTTTTTTAATGCATTCTAAATATTAAATACATTCGATCAAAAGTGCGCTTACAAAGGAGCTAATTGGAGCTGTTCAATTCTGCCTACAGGGCCCCTAAAAAAACATCCAAACACCTCCATTAGAGTTTTTTGTGTAAGTATATATGTAATGTAGTAACATTCATAATAACATTTAATATTTACGTATTTTGATCATTTAAAGCATACGCGGCGCATTCATTTAAAAAACGCATCACGTTTGCTTTTTTGTTTTTGTTTTGAGAGCCACCAAACATGATAAAACATCACTTACTGTACAATGTCTGTACAATGTAGGATGCCGACTGCTAGGAAGTTCATATAATTATTTAGATGAAAAATGTCTCATAATCCTTGCAAAGAAACGGGGTAAGAGGGAGGTGGGAAAGCACTTTTATTGTCTTCCTTGCCAGTTCCAGTTCCAGAACCATGATAAACATTCTGAATTTATTTCATCCATCCATTCATTCATTCTCAAACTAATCTTACTCATCTCATCATATGAAATATAACTTACTTCACCAATTATTATTTATTTATTTATTTTTAGTGATTACTTATGGAGTATATTGTGAATGAATTGAGAACAGGAAGTCAACAAATGTTTTAGCAACTGTTATGTAAAAGAAAAGGGGTAGGATTAAATAAACTCTGCTTCTTCCTACTCCTTTTCGAACTTGTTGAAAAGAGAAACTGGAAATTGTGATGTATCATGTTGTATGCTTGCATGTTCGAAATAAACTCAAACTCAACTCAACTCAACTCAGGTCCGAAAATGGCTGTCAAAGTGTCCCAACTTGTCAGATTATATACTCAGCCACCTATTTTTCAGGTGAGAGGCATGATTTATGATCTGCGATAAACTTACAGATAGCAGGGAAGCGAGGAAGCAGCAGACCACTTGATGCCAACATAGGGACAAACAGAAATGATTACGCCGTTGCCATAAATAGTTCATCTGCGTTAGCGTTTATAATAACAATATCACTAATACTTGGTTAATATTCAAGTCACGAAATGTAAATGGAGTATTGTTGGCACTTTTTGAATGGTTATTTATCGGATTTTATGGGCGGAATAGTGGAGGTCCAATTGGCTGTGCTGTAAGTTGACTTTTATAGAATACATTAAAAAAAATCCATCCATCGTCATGTCTTCCATAATGATTGTGAACGCTCTGCAAAATTGCAAAAGTGCAGTTCCCCTTTAAGAGATTGAAAACCTTTTGCTTCACGTTATGTACAATACATATACAGTTTGTATTTTGTTGAATTCTAATATTTGATGTATGTATGGTGTTTATTTGGTTTGGATCCGAAAGAATAGTCCCCACATATGTGATATGTGATCTGGGTAGTGGATAGAAAATATTCTCCCAGCCAATCCATACTCATCTCCATAAGTAGTAAGCAGTTGGCACTCTGTCTAACCCTGACTGACTGACTGACTGACTTACTCAGCACTCCATTAGCTAATGACTCTCCTCACACATCTTTTTTCTCCTCCCTTCTTCTTTTCCTTCTCAGTGCTCGAGTGTAATATGCTGACAATATGCAGTAGCCTCCAACCCCACAAAAAAGACATCCCACGTGCCTTCTTTATGGTTTAGCTCGGACTAAGCAATCACCACGTGATTTAATGTTGGGCCCAGTACATTTGGAGCGGAACATACTATAAGACCGTACTTTATTTCTCTCTGTGAACCATGACTCAAAAAGCTGGAACCATACTGGAAAACATGCCTTATTTGCAGATACTGTTGTATATTAAGTTAAGAACGGCAGGGTCATCATTTCGACTGTTTTATTCACAGAAGAAGGGCTGCCAAAATAAATGAGTCAATATTTGTTCCCCTTATAGGGCCTCATTCTTTTACAGTGGCTTCCTTGCCCAGAAGGACCTCCTTCCAAGAGTCCCCCAAGTTTCCTCCATTCCCGCCAGCCTAAATAGCCCATGCCATCCATGTCTGCGTTTCCAAGACCACAACAGCAACAGCACGAGATACCTGGGTGTCCATTGGCCAGATGTTTTGGCAGCCAGTGGCTAAACTTACTTTGGTCGTCGTAATACTGTGCAGCTGGGGCTACAGCTGTGACACTTATGCCAATGCCTACCTCATCTGTGTTAGCATTTTAATGGTAATTGCTGGTGCAACGGGCAGCTTCAAAAAAATGGACACAAAAATGCAATCCACGTGTGCAGACGCAGACAGGATGAACTCTTTTGACCTCATTCTGTCTTACAGCCACCTTCTCTGGAGTTGTCGTTCCACGTATCGTGTCTGTAATGCCGATAATTACGTTCTTAAAGATTGGAAAATGTTGCATGCGGAATTCAAAGTAACGCCCATGCATAGTTACGAGGAACAATCCCGCTGCAAATGTGGTTACCAGGCTGTCTGTGATGAAGTCTGGAGTCAAGACGGCCGTACCAATGAGCCTGGCGCTATTCCCCGGTGTTTAGTTTGCATGTTTTGTACCCCACTTTGAGGCTGGGTGGGGTCACTTTCTTTGCTTTGCTATAAACCCTCAAAGTGGAGCGAGAGAAACCGAGAGAGGAGAGTGTTCTTTCTCTCTGGTGATTTACATCTCAAGGACTTTTCCCTGTGATATATTAGGGAATGGGTCTCTTTTTAATGATCGATGACCTCATTCAAATGCGAGACAATACAGACAGAATGGCCACGGAGTGACACAGATTAAAGTGGACGCTTTAGGGGAAAATGAAGAGAACATGAGAAGCGGTGGAATCATAATGGCATTAAATTCTTGGAGGAAAACAGTAAATGATGAAAGGTGAGGTCATTAAGGCTGAAGGAAAGTTGTCACAGTTACCTTGTGATTCGTTTGGTTTGCAGCTGTTGGATATTGTTATGACACGATAAGTCGGATCAATAGTTGAGACAAACCAATTAGCAGTCTCCTGTTTTCAAGTCGTTGTCAGGTCAAATTCATAATAATATAAACAGGCCTTAGAAACTGATGCCTACAATTTAAAGTCCAACAGTTACTGTATTTAACACAATAACCAAACTGGGGTGCACACCAACTCAACTGGTCTGAGAACCACTTGGAAGAGTCTCCAAATGACCACAGGTTCTCTCTTCGTGAGAAAGCAATCCATTATGGAGATGTAACTACAGCTAGTGAACAGATGAAACTAGGTGCCGACCGAATTTTTTTAGTATTACCAAGTACTGATTCACGTAAAATCAAACGATAACAATTTCTGATACTTGGGTTGCACGTGATGTCTTGTCTGGTTGCAGAACCAGCCCAAGCACTTTAGAATTTCATGAACTGGCAGAGTGTAATATCCTAAAAACATGTACAAAGCACATGCAAAAAATCTACCAAATAACATTCAAAATAAATTTGTAAAAAGAGAAAATAATTATAATCTGAAAGGAAGTGAGCTCTTTTATCAATCTAGATTTAGAACAGTCACAATGAAAATAAGTATTTCAATCAGAGGTGTTTATGGAACAAACTTGACAGTGGAATTAAAACATCTCTTAAATCTCTTTCTATGTTAAAGAAAATGTAAAAATCACGATAATGAAAGACATGACTGAGTACAATTATTGCTTCATTATTGGTATCAATCTTGTAAAATGAAAATATGACTTTGAACATTGACATTGAAAGTCAATTGTTGTATTTCGTGAAAATGAGGGGCAGATATAAGTCTTTAACATCTTTCTGCTCCTTTTAATTTATACTTTACTTTAATGTTGTTGATTTATTTATTTTTATGAATGAAATAAATCAATTAACTGAACTGAACACTTGGCAGGCAAACAGGCGTTGTTGTAGCGAAATTTAATATTCCATGCCAACAAAGCAAACATGCCTGAGAGAAAACGCTTGAAAGTAAAGCTCCACTTTTCCAGCTTGCTCTATGCAACTTCACATTAGATATGCCATATACATGCTGTTGATTAGCAATTTTACATGGCAATTTCAACGCCTCCAAATTTAACAGTCAAAATTACAATCAAGTTAAACAGAGTAATCAAACAGCTTGTGGGTAACAAGTAGAATGCTTACAGTATAAGTTCATTGTACAGCTCAACACAAGACCCGATTGGCATTCCCCCCCCCCCAAAAATATCTTTATGATTTTAGATTTTTTCATATAGAATAAACATTTACACCATGCACCGTAACAAAAGCAAAGACTACTTCCTGACTATAGCATGTAGGACATGCATTTTTAAATCACCATTTCACATGAACACAAAAGAGTACCACAAACTGGTACCATAAAGTCCTGATACATATTCCCAGGTTCTTGGAAAGGGAAAATTACCGATTCCTAGTTAGCATGTAGCATGTCAATACTAACTGCGACAACAAGGCTCTCGCCTGTTTACATTTTTTAATTCCAACCAATAAGAAAATAGAGCTTGCCCTGCTGTCGGAGTAAGTTTCCTTACGAAAACCTTCGTTTTTAGAGAATTTTTTCCCATTTCAAGAAACGTAGAAAACCCTTTTTCAAATTTGATGATTCTGCTGGCACGTAATAGCATTGCTTTTTCATGTCAGATTTAAACTCGTAAAAAAACAACAACAACATATGAGTCTTGATCACAATACGTTAGCTGTTTTTTTCTCAGCTGCAATATTTATTTGGGAAAAACTTGAGTAAACAAGACTCAATCGCATTAGCATAGACAAACCAGTGTTTTACCTCTATCGAGTCCCAGTGAATTTTTATGTGACCACTGCTACCACGAGGGGTGTTTGGGTCAGGGTTTTTTTGCTGCCGATTCCAATACCATTCACCTATACCGATGCCAATACAATCACGTGTATTAATTGTACATTCTTCAATTTATTGATGGTGAGTGCTATTGACAGTTTAACAATATCAACACAATATTTAAACTAGTTCCTTATTATCTTCCTCTGTGTGTAATATGATCAGCCTTGTCTTCCAGTGATAATGGTACGTAATATACAAAGAACTGCAGTTTATTTGCTGTAATGAAAGTGATCGTTATTAGCTTTGTGTATGGAGACCCATACTGTATTTAGCTGCTAGCTGATTGTCAGCCTGGGGGACCAAAAATAAATACAGTGTCAGCCAGAGGAGATGAATGTTTGTGATCGGCTGTAAAAGGCATGGAACGGCAATGGCAATCATTTACTTTTTCGCAAAAATCGTCCGATACTAATCGGTGGCCGATCGATCGGAACATCCCCATCTTTCACTGCTTTCATACTTGCCTTTGTCTATCTTGTCTTAAAAATGAATAAATACAGTTTATTTAAAAAAATAATTAAATATAAAAAATTAATATTAATATGACATACAGTGTATTCATAATTATGTAAGTGATAATGTCTTAATTATTTTGTTTATTCTATTTTATTTACATTTTTCATGTGTTTAAAATACAGTAAGGAGTGAGGTTACTGTAAATCAATGCGTTCCGCTGTCGATTAATAACACTGTTTCCATGCATTCAAGAATTTGATGCACATTTCTGTTTATGTGCTCCAGCTGTTCCTTGGCTTTGAGAAGAACCACGATTGCCCATCATTCATCATAACTGACAGGAATTATGGATCGGGATAACACATCTATGTCAGCAGTACAACTCTGTGGGAGAGTAATCAACATATAATTTCTAGAGATGTCCGATAATGGCTTTTTTGCCGATATTCCGATATTGTCCAACTCTTAATTACAGATTCCGATATCAACCGAGACCGATGTATACAGTCGTGGAATTAACACATTATTATGCCTAATTTTGTTGTGATGCCCCGCTGGATGCATTAAACAATGTAACAAGGTTTTCCAAAATAAATCAACTCAAGTTATGGAAAAAAATGCCAACATGGCACTGCCATATTTATGGGGGTTTGGGGTTAGCGGGGGTGTATATTGTAGCGTCCCGGAAGAGTTAGTGCTGCAAGGGGTTCTGGGTATTTGTTCTGTTGTGTTTATGTTGTGTTACGGTGCGGGTGTTCTCCCGAAATGTGTTTGTCATTCTTGTTTGGTGTGGGTTCACAGTGTGGCGCATGTTTGTAACAGTGTTAAAGTTCTTTATACGTCCACCCTCAGTGTGACCTGTATGGCTGTTGACCAAGTATGCATGCATTCACTTGTGTGTGTGAAAAGCCGTAGATATTATGTGATTGGGCTGGCACGCAAAGGCAGTGCCTTTAAGGTTTATTGCCGCTCTGTACTTCTCCCTACGTCCGTGTACCACTCCGTACAGCTGCGTTTTAAAAAGTCATACATTTTACTTTTTGAAACCGATACCGATAATTTTGAAACAGATACCGATAATTTCCGATATTACATTTCAAAGCATTTATCGGCCGATAATATCGGCAGTCCGATATTATCGGACATCCCTAATAATTTCCATTTTAGTCTTTAATAATGTGCAATGGCTGCTGCACACTTCTTCCAGACAAGTGATACAGTATTGATTAATTGGTCTGTCCTCACTAAACCAAGAGAACAAAGTTGTTCCTGTTATAGTCTTAACAATATTACATTAGATCATTCCTCTCGGTGTGTGCCCTCTGGGAAATGACAGTAAATCCCACCTGTTCCCCAATAAGGAACAATAATCAACCAGAACAGTAAAAGCAGAGAGATTCTTGTTTGTTTTCTTGTACTGTGTTTTTGTACCAGGACCCCTGTCTCCAGGAGGACTTTGAAGACCTTTTCCATAGTTGCTTCCAATCCAGTGTTGTTCATCCTACAGCACGCCTTGAACTTTGTGCCTCTTTTGGCACACTTTGCTGATGAATGACTGTCAATTAGCAAGAAAGTCAACACTCCGTTAATTCAGCCATTGAACCATAAGTCAACAATGTCTGCTTTCCGTAGCCTGAGATGAAAGGAGGCAGCTCCACTTTTTACTTCGCCACTCAACTTTTGACTTTTCTGCGTGTGTACAGCCAAGACCAACGCCAGCAATCATCAAAAGAGAGATACTGTTTGAGTATTTGACCCGCCGTTACACTTTCTATTGCAGATTTATGACACGCGGAGAGCGCGGAAATACATTTGGAACTAATTTTGGCAAAAATGAGGACGACGGCAGCGGTTTGTAGTGCGAAGAGCTGACTTTGTGATGAAGCTCCATCATAAATTCCAAATTGAATTCCCGACGCTCGGTTAAAAAAGTCGATGTTGTTTCAGCAAAGGTCAGGCAGGAGCTGTTAATATAAACGGATCACTGTGTATGACTTCAATTCACATACTATTCCCGTCTTAGTCCTGTTGACACACCTAAGTGATCAGATACGTATTTCTTCCCGGTATCAGAGGTAGAGGTGAACGGCACCGTGTCCCCCCCCCCCCCCTCTCGGTGAGCTGTGGAGTCCCCCAAGGCAGTATATTGGGACCTTTACTGTTCCTAATATACATAAACGACATGTCATCGGCATGCGACTGTGAATTGTTTTTGTTTGCGGGTTACTCTGCCCTGCTGGTATCCGGCAAGGACAAGTCACAGGTGGAGAAAATCCTCAGTGCTGAGCTCTGTAGAACTTGCACCTGGCTCGCTGACAACAAGCTATCCATACACTTGGGTAAAACAGAATCCATCCTGTTTGGGTCCCACATCAAACTTAAGAAAGTCAATGACTTCACCATAAAAGTAGGTGACATTGTCATCACCAGGAAAGATGAGGTCACCTACCTAGGTTCCATTCTAGAGGCTAACCTTTCCTGTGATAAAATGGCAACCAAGGTAATCAAAAAGGTTAACCAACGAACGAGATTTCTCTACAGAATTTCCTCTCTGGTCAACAAAAGCACCTTGAGGATTCTGGCGGGAACTCTCGTTCAACCCTTTTTCGTTTACGCATGCACCTCCTGGTACCCTAGCACCTCCAAAACCCTCAAATCTAAACTCCAAACATCTCAGAACAAGCTAGTCAGGTTACTTCTAGACCTCCACCCCAGATCCCACCTCACTCCTACCCACTTCTCTAAAGTGGGCTGGCTCAAGGTGGAGGACAGAGTTAAACAACTTGCACTGAGCCTAGTCTATAAAATCCGCTACACCTCCCTGATACCGAAGTACATGTCAAACTACTTCCTTAACGTAAATGACCGCCATAACCACAACACCAGGGGGTGCTCCACTAACCACGTTAAACCCAGATTCCGAACTAACAAAGGTCTTAACTCATTCTCTTTCTATGCCACATCAATGTGGAATGCGCTCCCAACAGGTATAAAAGAAAGGGCATCTCTATCCTCCTTCAAAACCGCAATAAAAGTTCACCTCCAGGCAGCTACAACCCTAAACTAACACCTTCCCCGGATTGCTAATAATCAAATGTAAACAATCAAATGCAGATACTTTTTCTTTTTCTTATGCCTTCTGATCTCTCTCTCTCTCTCACTCTCTCTCTCTCTCTCTCTCTCTCTCTCTCTCTCTCTCTCTCTCTCTCTCTCTCTCTCTCTCTCTCTCTATCTCTCTCTCTCTCTCTCTCTCTATGTCCACTACTTGATGTCCATATCCACCCCCCCCTCCACACCCCTGATTGTAAATAATGTAAATAATTAAATGTGATTATCTTGTGTGATGACTGTATTATGATGATAGTATATATGATAGTATATATCTGTATCATGAATCAATTTAAGTGGACCCCGACTTAAACAAGTTGAAAAACTTATTCGGGTGTTACCATTTAGTGGTCAATTGTACGGAATATGTACTTCACTGTGCAAGCTACTAATAAAAGTCTCAATCAATCAATCAATCAATCAATCAATCAATCAATCAATCAATCAAATACAAATGCATTTATAACCTTTATTTCAAGAAACCCTATGACAAATTGCCTTTTCTCTGACTTGTAACAACAAAGGTTGTTAAAATGTGACCTTGCACACAGTTTAGGATGCCTCTGAAAGCTGTTGTGGAGGGGTTTTAAATTGTCGGCCATTTGTGACATCACAGATTAATGGAGGTACTTGTGGGCATTTAGTATATTCACACGGTAAAAGTAGCTAGCTACATCAAAGCTACATTTAACAACATTTCTATCTATGGCCACATGTATAATATCAATGTTCATGTAAGTGTACAAATATTACTATTAACTATCTGTCATTTATATGGGGACACCCTACAACTACCTCTAGGGGTCACTCTATGTATTTATTTAGTTTGCCTTTTCTTTGGCCCACCCCTATAATGTTATTCATTGTCTCTACCTACAGTAAAAAACAACATCTATATATATGTTTGACAAAAAACAAAGACTTTTGTGTAGTTTGAGAACAGTTGGTAATTGTTATGTGCAGTAAAACTTGAAGTCACCTTAATGTATGTTCCTACATTTATGTTCCACGTCTTAGATGAAGAGAGCACTTATGATTGTGGATTACAGAGTAAACAACTACAAACTAAGGTTATGGGCATTGTTTTCTCTAAAGGCATACATTAGTCTAAACATGGCCAAGGACACGCATTATTGTGGGTTTCCTGGACGTCATCTTCATCACTAAAGGAAAAATCTAATCTGCCATAGAGAATTCCTCTGACATTTTCAAGTATGTTTATTTTGTTTTTTTAGTCAGCTTGAAGCGCCCCTCTGTCTCTGACTCCTTCGTGGTCATGTGACATGAGTGCATGTTACGATTTTACTTACTAGTTTTGAGGACCCGCCTTATCTTGCCTCTGATTGGCCAGTCCGTGATGTTTGGCCCTAACCTTAGCCAATTGTGACTCATCATAGGAACACCAAGCAATCATCATTGATGTTCTCCGTATGTATGCATGTTCTCATTCATCCAGCTCATTGGATTTTATACTGATTTTTTTAGCCGGGATTCACAGTCCATTTTCTCTTTTTGTAACTTTGATGTAAGCTACCTCGCTATATGGCTCTAAAAGTAGCTAAACTTCAGGAAAAGCTACTTGTTAAAAAAGTAGCTAAGCTACTGCCAAGCTACTGGAAAATGTAGTTAAGCTACGTAGCTTAGCTACATGTAGCTTGCTACTGCCCATCACTGGATATATATATATATTTATATATATATATATATATATATATGTATGTTTTCAAAATTGAACTAGGAAATTATTTGATACTTTTGGAGAGGGAAGGGCGTGGTATTATTTGCAATCTGAGAACACCTCAGCGTACGAACTGTTTGCAGACATACTCAATTATTATGAATATGACTGCGATGCAAACTTTGCTCTAAATCATAGCCAATCCAAAATATTTTGAATATTAAAATCATCGTAGGTCTCCTTTATCGTTATTTTTGCATTTGTTTTACAAGTCACCTAGAAATTATTGTTTCGTTGTTGGAAAGTTACAAAATCAGGCCATCAAATACGTATTCCCCCCAGTCAAATGTGGGTAAGATAAAGCATTCACACTGTAATATTAGGCTACGGGGTTTTTACATCCCAATGTACAATCAATGTTCCACAGCCCACCCTTGGAAAAAGTGTCCGAGAGCAGTTGTTTCTGGCTGAACATGTCGTCCCATAGCTCTGCGTGCATTGGGCGAGAGGGGGTTGAGCAAGTTCTCTCAGATTTAGCGGGTAATCCCTTGATAAATAAACTAGGAAGGCAAGACCACCACTGCTATCTGTAAGGCAATACTCCCCTGGAGGAGGGATGGCCTCGCTGGAGCTCATTCTCCAGCTCAGCTCTTCTTACACACACTTGCCTCAGGATGACACACTTACTGTATGACAGATATATCGACACATTCGTCCCCAAACCTCCTAAATACACGTCTGTATTGAAGCGGCGTCATGCATGTGGACTGTAAAACATCCTCCGTGTATATCGAGCGTTGCAGTTCCATGTTGCAACATCCGTCCAGTCCTTCGTCAGTTGCTGTCCTTCAGGCAATCACACAAGGAATGCTTTAGCAAATAACTGAAATTGTGAAGGTATAACAAGGACAAACAGGTGGCGCGGTGCCTCACCCCGATGGGATTTTCCTTCTCACGCCATCGTCAGGTCAAGGGATAATTGATTTATAGTCATATTCTTGCCCCGCTCGTAATTCAAGATGTCACTCTATTGGCTCTGAGGATTATGTTGTCATGAGAGACCACATATCTGCCTTTCCCAAAACAACAAGTTTGTCTGTTTTCCTTGCAAGGACGCTGCGTTCTCCCCTCCCTTATGTACAAACGTGTTTGTTTAAGCGCACAAATAATTTGTGTTTTGTTTCGCTGGCCAGGCTTTGGCCGATAACTTCTTCAAGCTTTGAAGTGCTCGCTGTGAAAATAAGGCGGTAGTTCAAACAGAACTGGGAATGACCTCCTGTTGACGGCTGTATTTTTACAGGATGTTTACATTTTTGTCTCTAAGAATAGCAAAGTGTCACACTCTGGCAGGTGAGAAACAATATGGATTAGGACAGGGGGGGCATCAGAAACGACGTTTTGTCTGGTGAATGTATACAAAAACTCACAAACACTTCTGAGAGGTAAACAGTGTCCCACCAGACAGTCAACATGAATCCATGACTGCCTATTCGTCATTCGAGGTTTAAAGCACTAAATTATTGCACTATATGGTGTTGTTTTTACATGTTTGAACTAGATTTTTAGATGGATGCAGGTGAGCACTGTATCACCGACTCCATAACAATGGTGAACATGCAGCCATCATGTTGCGATGAAATGACTACATTTCATGTTCTGACCATTTTCAATCATTTGACTTATTTAGTCTTTATTATTGTTATTCAATTAAGGTAGAATGTATCATATATACTGCACAATTTATTTATTTATTAATTATTTATTATTGAGTAAGCTTTCTACAACCTCTATTAATGTTATGATACACCACGTAATCCTTTTTTACCATCCATCCATTTTGTACCACCAAAAAAATTTGAAATAAACTGGTGTAATTCCATGCTGCCGTTTTTCAGTTTTTTTTAAATTACCCACACAAAGACCTCCTATATATTGTAACTCTTGAGATTATATAGCCATTAGTCATAGGGATGTCCATAAGAATATCTATTTCGACGCACTGCAACCCTCCCGCTCTCGACGTTAACGGTCTCCTTTCAAATCAAAATGTTATGGTCGAGTGTGCTTAAGCCTGTGGCATGATCCCAGGGTGCAGAGACGGGAGGCGGTGTGCAGGTAAAAAACTATATTTGATAGCAAAAACAGGTTGCACCAATGAAGCAGTTTAATACGTTTAAATAATACAATCTAGGCCGTTCAAAAAGAGCGCTATACCTACCTTGATGTAGATTACGCTGCAGGTGGTGTGTGTGTGTGTGGCAGGAGCAGCGGCATGTCGAGAGAGCTGGCTCAAAGAAGAGAGAGAAAGAGAACACAGGGCTCAAAGAGGAAGAGAGAAGCTGTCAAAGGTTTTGCAATCATTTAAAAGGGAAAAAGACACGGTGGTGAAATGTTTGCGCTGGTATTTGACAATAGCACTACATCGATGATGAAACAACTTAACAGAAAGCATACTTCGTATTCAAGAGCAGCCAACAGCCCAAAACAAGGTAAAAGTCTTGTTTGTTTGCTGACGGCATCATATACTGTATGTTTAACTTTCATGAATCAAACATCGGTCCTCCAATGCAGTGGTCCCCAACCTTTTTGTAGCTGTGGACCGGTCAACGCTTGAAAATGTGTCCCAAGAACCGGGGGAGGGGGTATGGTATTTTTTTTTTTTTTTTTTTTTTAATATTTTTTTGTCATAAAGAAATACAATCATGTGTGCTTACGGACTGTATCCCTGCAGACTGTATTGATCTATATTGATATAGAATGTATACATTGTGTTTTTTATGTTGATTTAATAAAAAAATAACAAAAATAAAAACAATTATTTTTTTATTTCTTGTGCGGCCGGTCCACGGACCGGTACCGGGCCACGGCCCGGTGGTTGGGGACCACTGCTCCAATTAATACATTTTCAAATGTGTATGTATTAAATACATTGTCACTCAATTTATAATACTTTATCAGGGAGTCTTTTTTTTTTAGTTTGGTCGTCAATCTATTACCTAGGCGACGCACGTTTTTTAAAATGTTTTACTTGTAATAGGTAAAACACTTGTTTTTTTTAAATATAATTAATACATAAAGCTTTTCCCACGATAAAAGTGCAATTTCAATGGTCAACATTAAAAGCCTCGTTTAGTTCAACTATTTTACTTAGACTTGTCAATCAGGAGCAGGTGACTAACCAGCATAGGTGAAGTAGACACAAAACATGAAACACAGGAAGTCAAACTAAGAAAATACGAGTGCAGACAGGAAACAGTCCAACCCTGTCGTGAGAAATTATTGCGCAAAGTTTGCCAAGAAAGTGAGCGTTATTTAATATTAGATTAACTTTGTCCACGACTCTATTCAATTACCAAAACTTAGAGCCCGATTTTCTAAGATCCACAGACCACACGCTAAACAGCAAAAATTCTAATAGCGTGTCTTATAAATGGGCATGTTGCGTGTGATCTACTAAGACTGTGTGCAATCGAATAGTGGCGCAGACCGCCTTATTTAAATGAGAATTAACGGTCTAGACTTTAGCCTGGTTGTCAGCCAATCTTGTGTTGATGTGGGGCTGCCTCTATCTCCCTTACAAGTGGCTGGCAGTGGTACTTAGCGCCGCTGCTAAGCAGGCCGCTGGGTTGTCCCGGCTAGCAGTTAGAGAAGCATCTTAGACGCAGTCCTGCTGGGCATCTACAACGGAACCCGCTTCTTTAATGTGCTGAAGATGCGGAACTAATGTTCCTGGCGCATATTGCAAAACGTTATTTCCATATGTATGAAAACACGAACGGCATTAAAAAGATGCCAGCGGACATCTTAATTCATCAATTGCATTTGTTTTAATCAGCCCCTAAGGTCATCCAGCAATTATGAAATTATAAAATGATATTGCTTAATAGACAAACTAATATTTTTATTTTTGACTGTCCATATATGTTGACAAACACACACCGCCTCCTTTCTCACTGCTACCTTTGCGCAACCGCCAGCCACACGTCCTTCCTAGACATACTAAATAGAGGCGCAAAACAGTTTTAGTCTTAATAAATCACACTGTGTGTGCTGATAATTTATATTTGCAATTTCTCTCCCAGTATTGTGGCGGATACCATATATTTTGCATGTTCATGAACACAGACATGCTGAATGGATTGGTTATTTTGTGATTTGTGTCAAGGTTATATTGTTCCCTTAAAGAGGAACTGCACTTTTTTTTGGAATGTTCACAATTATTATGAAAGACATGACGACAGAAGGAATTTTTTTTGTTATAAACGTGATCAAGTCTTCTTACAATGGAGCCTATGAGAGCCTTTCAATTCTGCCTACAGCGCCCCTAAAAACATCCAAACACCTCCATTAGGGATTTATATACATGATGTAAGTATATATGTAATGTAGTAACATTCATAATAACATGTATTATATACATGCTGTAAGTATATATGTAATGTAATAACATTCATAATAACATGTAATATATACATGATGTAAGTATATATGTAATGTAGTAACATTCATAATGACATGTAATATATACATGATGTAAGTATATATGTATTGTAGTAACATTTATAATATGTAATGTATACATGATGTAAGTATATATGTAATGTAGTAACATTCATAATGACATGTAATATATACATGATGTAAGTATATATGTAATGTAGTAACATTCATAATGACATGTAATATATACATGATGTAAGTATATATGTATTGTAGTAACATTTATAATATGTAATATATACATGATGTAAGTATATATGTAATGTAGTAACATTCATAATGACATGTAATATATACATGATGTAAGTATATATGTAATGTAGTAACATTCATAATGACATGTAATATATACATGATGTAAGTATATATGTAATGTAGTAACATTCATAATGACATGTAATATATACATGATGTAAGTATATATGTAATGTAGTAACATTCATAATGACATGTAATATATACATGATGTAAGTATATATGTATTGTAGTAACATTTATAATATGTAATGTATACATGATGTAAGTATATATGTAATGTAGTAACATTCATAATGACATGTAATATATACATGATGTAAGTATATATGTAATGTAGTAACATTCATAATGACATGTAATATATACATGATGTAAGTATATATGTATTGTAGTAACATTTATAATATGTAATATATACATGATGTAAGTATATATGTAATGTAGTAACATTCATAATGACATGTAATATATACATGATGTAAGTATATATGTAATGTAGTAACATTCATAATGACATGTAATATATACATGATGTAAGTATATATGTAATGTAGTAACATTCATAATGACATGTAATATATACATGATGTACGTATATATGTAATGTAGTAACATTCATAATGACATGTAATATATACATGATGTAAGTATATATGTAATGTAGTAACATTCATAATGACATGTAATATATACATGATGTAAGTATATATGTATTGTAGTAACATTTATAATATGTAATATATACATGATGTAAGTATATATGTAATGTAGTAACATTCATAATGACATGTTATATATACATGATGTAAGTATATATGTAGTGTAGTAACATTCATAATAACATGTAATATATACATGATGTAAGTATATATGTAATGTAGTAACATTTCTGATCAAATTTAATGTTTACGTATTTTGAAAAAACGCATCACGACATAAATTGTTTTCTTCATCACTGATTATTACTCCCTGCAGACTTTGTGATAGCCAACAAACTTAATAAAACATCACTTACTGTACAATGTCTGCTGTCATTAGGATGCCGACTGCTAGGATGTTAATTTATTCCCCTTTAGATGAAGAATAACTCATAATCCTCACAAAGAAACGGGGGGCGACAAGCGCTTTTTGTGTCGTCCTCGTCAGTTCCAGGTCCGAAATTGCTGTCAAAGTGTCCCAATATTTTAGGTAAGATGCATGATTTATGATTTAGAATAAACTTACAGGGAGCAGGGAAGCGAGGAAGCAGCAGACCACTCCATGATGTAAACATAGGGACACACTGTAGTGATCACGCCGCCGCTATAAATAGTTTGTCTGCGTTAGCGTTTATAAAAACAATATCACTAATACTTGGTTAATATTCAAGTCACAAAATGTAATTAGAGTATTGTTGGCGCTTTTTGAATGGTTATTTATCTGATTTTATGGGCGGAATAGTGGAGCTCCCATTTTATAAAATATTTAGAATGCATTGGAAAAAAAATACGTCCCTCGTCATGTCTCTCATATTAATTGTGAACGATAGGCAAAATTCCAAAAAAAGTGCAGTTCCCCTTTCAGAGATGCAATCCTCTAGTGCAGTATGTCAGTTTTGCGTGTGCTCTCCGATTTGCACGTGTTTTCAACACACGCAAACCTTTCGGAGATCGCGACCTTAGAATGAGTAAGATGTGTTTTCTGTGGGAAAATGGACTAATGTTCTAACAAATAAATGTTTGACCAACAATTCACTGTTTTCCGGGAATATTCACGAATCCACTGCATAACCGCTGACAATTATGGCTTTATTACTTGATGTTTTTACGTACCGATACCAAAAACCTTTAAATTAAATGCCTAACACGTGCAGATTATTTGGAGGCAATCAAGCGGAGCAACACGTGCAAAGAGTGTTTGGCTTAACGTGCGGATTCCATAGGCTCCATCGTCTCACAGTTGCTACGCTCGATCTGTTGTCTGCTGCCACAAGTGTGTGTGTGTGTGTGTGTGTGTGTGTGTGTGTGTGTGTGGAATGTTTGCACTCACATGTGTGGCACTCACATGTGTGGCTGGGAGCCGCTCCAGCACATGTGAGTGTTTTATGGGTCCAGTGGGGTTTAAGGTTAATGCAATAAAACAACCTTACCCGTGCCTTGCGTCGGCCTCAAAAGAGGATTTAAGACCAGAGTATAAAGTTTAAAAAAAACGCACCCAAGGAGAATGAGAGTGAAGTACAAACTGTACAATGCAGATGACCTCGTTATGATGTTACACTTGTCAAGAACTAATTATTTGAAATGAAAGAGTAGAAGAGGAAGAGTTGCCTAAACGGGCTGCAGGGAAAGTTTATTTTTAGCATCCTGGCAACCCACACTTTCTGATGAAAAACATTTCATGCCTGGTCTTAAAAAAGAAACTAAGTATTTTGTTTGTGCATTTAACTGTTTTCTCTTTGCCATCTCAGTTGTTTTTTCCCCCACGCCTTTGGCACACAAAATAACAATTGTTACAAAATAGTCCAAATACAAAATACTGCAAAACAGGTGTCTTAAAAATAGTACAAAAATAATGTGGAATGTGAGAAATATTATTAAAAACAATTTATTATGTTGTGTATTTCAACATGATCATTTTCTAGTAGGGATGTCCGATAATATCGGACTGCCGATATTATCGGCCGATAAATGCTTTAAAATGTAATATCGGAAATGATCGGTATCGGTTTCAAAAAGTAAAATGTATGACTTTTTAAAACGCCGCTGTGTACACGGACGTAGGGAGAAGTACAGAGCGCCAATAAACCTTAAAGGCACGTATCTACGGCTTTTCACACACAAGAGAATGCAAGGCATACTTGGTCAACAGCCATACAGGTCACACTGAGGGTGACCGTATAAACAACTTTAACACTGTTACAAATATGCGCCACACTGTGAACCCACACCAAACAAGAATGACAAACACATTTCGGGAGAACATCCGCACCGTAACACAACATAAACACAACAGAACAAATACCCAGGACCCCTTGCAGCACTAACTCTTCCGGGACGCTACAATATACACCCCCGCTACCTCCCCACCTCAACTCCCCCCACCCCCCAACCCCGCCCACCTCAACCTCCTCATGCTCTCTCAGGGAGAGCATGTCCCAAATTCTAAGCTGCTGTTTTGAGGCATGTTAAAAAAAAAGCACTTTGTGACTTCAATAATAAATATGGCAGTGCCATGTTGGCTTTTTTTTCCATAACTTGAGTTGATTTATTTTGAAAAACCTTGTTACATTGTTTAATGCATCCAGCAGGGCATCACAACAAAATTAGGCATAATAATGTGTTAATTCCACGACTATATATATCGGTATCGGTTAATATCGGAATCGGTAATTAAGAGTTGGAAAATATTGGAATATCGGATATCGGCAAAAAAGCCATTATTGGACATCTCTATTTTCTAGTGCTCATAACGGCAAAACATTGGCGACTACGTGTTGTGGTGAATTTGCTGTACCGTATTTTTCCGAGAAAAAATGAGCCAGAGCTTATCTTACTGTCACTCACATGCGCCTGGAGGACAGCTACAGAGAAAGAAGTGTCCCGATTGTTGGACGAGTTAGCAAAGTGAGGAGTTATGATGCCAGTTGTAATATGGTCAGTGGTAAACGGTCAAGTCCGTTATCAAAAACCTGTCAAGCAGCTAAGAAAGGGGATTCATTCGGTTTTTTGAGTTTTTTTTTTTTCGGAAAATGGGAAATAGAAAGCGTGATTGTCTTATATTTATTGGTATCTTGTAACAATGTCATATTTTACCACAAACCAGAGTGGTGTATAGAGAGAGACAGCATAGTCAACTCGGTTTAATGCCATCTCCTCAATGATTGGTCACGTGACCACAGGGCGCCATGACTGCTACCAACTTTGAGATGATGCTGTGTGTCTGTGGCGCTTCTTCGTTAGTTTTCGACGCGAATAAATGCCCTGTTCTGCATCATGGGGCTGCTTCACCCGCGAGAATTGTGGAAATATTTTACATGGCTTTCCCCACAACCTGGAAAGAAGACAAATGAAGGTTCGTCGTCAAACACTGGAGAGCCTCCCATTACAGCGTCTTGTGCCAAGAAAGCACGACACAAGGTCTGCGTTTTTCTTCAGGAGAGAACACACAGCAGCTAACACCAATATTAGTATTAATATATTTAAAGGCCTACTGAAACCCACTACTACCGACCACGCAGTCTGATAGTTTATATATCAATGATGAAATCTTAACATTGCAACACATGCCAATACGGCCGGGTTAACTTATAAAGTGCAATTTTAAATTTCCCGGGAACTTCCGGCTGAAAACGTCCAGGTATGATGACGTATGCGCGTGACGTGAAAGGATGAAACGGAAGTATTGGGACACATTGTATCCCAATACAAACAGCTCTGTTTTCATCTCAAAATTCCACAGTATTCTGGACATCTGCGTTGGTAAATCTTTTGCAATTTGTTCAATTAACAATGGAGACTGCAAAGAAGAAAGCTGTAGGTGGGATCGGTGTATTAGCGGCTGGCTACAGCAACACAACCAGGAGGACTTTGAGTTGGATAGCAGTCCTCACCTTGACTTCCTCCGTCTCCGGGCTGCCGACCGCATCGATGATCGGTTGAAGTCCTTCGTCGCGCCGTCGATCGCTGGAACGCAGGTGAGCACGGGTCGTGATGAGCAGATGAGAGCTGGCGTAGGTGGAGAGCTAATGTTTTTAGCATAGCTCTGTCGAGGTGCCGTAGCTAAGTTAACTTCAATGGCGTCGTTAGCAACAGCATTGCTAGGCTTCGCCAGGTGGTACAGCATTAACCGTGTGGTTACAGGTCCAGTGTTTGGTAGTATTTTTGATATTCTGTCTATCCTTCCAGTCAGGGGCTTACTTTGTCTGTTTCTATATGCAGTTAAGCACGATGCTATCACGTTAGCTCCGTAGCTAAAGTGCTTCGCCGATGTATTGTCATGGAGATAAAAGTCACTGTGAATGTCCATTCCGCGTTCTCGACTCTCATTTTCAAGAGGATATAGTATCCGAGGTGGTTTGAAATACAAATCTGTGATCCACAATAGGAAAAGGAGAGAGTGTAGAATCCTTGTACCTAAGTTACGGTCAGAGGGAAAAAAGATACGTCCTGCACTGCAGTCTAATCCTTCACTCTCACGTTCCTCATCCACAAATCTTTCATCTTGGCTCAAATTAATGGGGTAATTGTCGCTTTCTCGGTCCGAATCGCTCTCGCTGCTGGTGTGAACAATGTGCAAATGTGAGGAGCCCTTCAACCTGCGACGTCACGCTACTTCCGGTACAGGCAAGGCTTTTTTTATCAGCGACCAAAACTTTATCGTCGATGTTCTCTACTAAATCCTTTCAGCAAAAATATGGCAATATCGCGAAATGATCAAGTATGACACATAGAATGGATCTGCTATCCCCGTTTAAATAACAACATTTCATTACAGTAGGCCTTTAAGAGATGGTTTGACAAAAACAGACTATCTTTGAATGTCAGTAAAACTAAAATAAAGCAATTCAGTAGCAGCAGAAGAAGAAGTCAAACACAAATACAAATAGAGTAGACATTGAAAGGGTAAAAGAAACCAAATTTGGGGTGTAATAAAAGATGAGAAAATGAACTGGAAATCTCATTAAAAAAAATGCAATAATGAATAAAGCAAAATATGGTCTGGACAAAAAAAACAAAACACTGCATAATCTCTTCTGCTCGCCAGTGTTAGCATATCTGAGTTGCTGTGCAGAAATATGGGGAATAAGTACCATACCATACCATACCAACTTTATTTATAAAGCCCTTTAAAAACAAGCACAGTTAAAGAACAAAGGGCTGTACACCACAAAGAAATAGAGGCAAAGGACAGACTAAAAAACAACATTTAAAACAGGAATAAAAATACACATTGAAAAAGCAAATGCAAATTACCCTAAGAACTATTTTTTAGATAAAAAACAGTTTAAAAAAGTTAAAAACAGTTAAAAAAGTTAAAAGCTAAAAACAGTTTAAAGTCTCATGCTGGGTTAAAAGCCAGTGAATAAAAATGGGTTTTAAGAAGGGTCTTAAAAATAGCCAAAGAAGGGGCCTGTCTCACATGGAGAGGGAGATCGTTCCAGAGTTTGGGACCCGCAACAGAGAAGGCTCTGTCCCCCCTGAGCTTGCGCTTTGTTTTGGGTACCTCCAGGATCAGCTGATCAGCTGACCTGAGGGACCGGGTGGGGGCATAGAGGTGGAGCAGCTCAGAGAGGTACGGTGGGGCAAGACCACGTAAGGATTTAAAAACGAGTAAGATCATTTTAAAATGGACTCTAAAAGACACAGGCAGCCAGTGGAGGGAGGCTAAAACAGGAGTAATGTGCTCTCTTTTTCTTGTGTTTGTTAAAAGTCGGGCAGCTGCATTTTGGTCCAGCTGCAGACGTGAGAGGGAGGATTGACTAATTCCAAAATACAAAGAGTTACAGTAATCCAGCCGAGATGTGATAAAGGCATGGATTACTGTCTCTAACTGTTGCCTAGAAAGAAGGTTTTTAACCTTGGCCAGCTGACGTAAATAAAAAAAGATGGCTTTCACCACTGTGCCAATCTGACGGTCCAATTTAAAGGCCTACTGAAATGAATTGTTTTTATTTAAACGGGGATAGCAGATCCATTTTATGTGTCATACTTGATCATTTCGCGATATTGCCATATTTTTGCTGAAAGGATTTAGTATAGAACAACGACGATAAAGTTCGCAACTTTTGGTCTCTGATAAAAAAAAAGCCTTGCCCCTACCGGAAGTAGCGTGACGACACCGGAGGAAGGACTGCTCATATTTTCCTATTGTTTACACCAGCAGCGAGAGAGATTCGGACCGAGAAAGCCACGATTGCCCCATTAATTTGAGCGATGATGAAAGATTTGTGGATGAGGAACGTTAGAGTGAAGGACTAGAATGCAGTGCAAGACATATCTTTTTTCGCTCTGACCGTAACTTAGGTACAAGCTGGCTCATTGGATTCCACACTCTCTCCTTTTTCTATTGTGGATCACGGATTTGTATTTTAAACCACCTCGGATACTATATCCTCTTGATGAAATGAGAGTCGAGAACGCGAAATGGACATTCACAGTGACTTTTATCTCCACTACAATACATCGGCGAAACACTTTAGCTACGGAGCTAACGTGATAGCATCGGGCTTAACTGCATATAGAAACAAAATAAATAAGCCCCTGACTGGAAGGATAGACAGAAAATCAACAATACTATTAAACCATGGACATGTAAATACACGGTTAATGCTTTCCAGCCTGGCGAAGGTTAACAATGCTGTTGCTAACGACGCCATTGAAGCTAACTTAGCAACGGGACCTCACAGAGCTATGCTAAAAACATTAGCTATCCACCTACGCCAGCCAGCCCTCATCTGCTCATCAACACCCGTGCTCACCTGCGTTCCAGCGATCGACGGTGCAACGAAGGACTTCACCCGATCACCGATGCGGTCGGCGGCTAGCGCGTCTGCTATCCAAGTCAAAGTCCTCCTGTTTGTGTTGCTGCAGCCAGCCGCTAATACACCGATCCCACCTACAACTTTCTTCTTTGCAGCATTCATTGTTCATTAAACAAATCGTAAAAGATTCACCAACACAGATGTCCAGAATATTGTGGAATTTTGAGATGAAAACAGAGCTTTTTTGTATTGGATTCAATGGCGTCCGAATACTTCCGTTTCAACGTTTGACGTCACGCGCAAATATGACTTCAGCCAACTCAAAGCAGTACCACAGATGCCCACTTGATGCTGTAGGCGGCTAATTAAGATATTATGGTCCACCGTATCAAATGCTGCTGTTAGATCCAGTAAAACTAAAATCACATGATCACCTAAATCTGTTGCTCGAAGGATGTCATTAAAAACCCTTAATAAAGCTGACTCTGTACTATGGAGGGGTTTAAACCCAGACTGAAAGACTTCTAAAATATCACAGTCCTCTAAAAAAGTGTTTGACTGGGTAAAAACAATCTTCTCCAAAATCTTTGAGAGGAAAGGCAGCTAAGAAATGGGTCTAAAATGGGCTAAAACTAGACCAGGTTTCTTTAAAAGCGGTTGAACCACGGCGTGTTTAAAACTGGTAGGAACCACACCAGAAAACAGACTGCTATTTAAAATGTTAAGATCAGGCTGCCCAATGCAAGAAAACACTTCTTTAAAAAAATGTAGGGGGGACAGCATCATGGGGGGAACCTTAGGGCTTCATATGATTAGTTAACTCTTGTAACTGCCGCAGAGTCACTTGCTCAAACTGATTAAAAACAGCAGAGTAGTTAAAGGGGACAAAAGGGTCAGAGGTTAGAACAGAAATGAGAGCCCTTGTACAAAAGTATTCACTTAGCATGTTAGAAAAGAGAAAGATGAGTTATAATAATACATAGTGAGTGATACATATAAGGATTACATTGCAGGCAGACACCACAGTTGACATACTTCAAACTAAACTTCTCTGTGGTTTTTGGTCCAAAGCTAATGAAGATTTTGGCTAAAATAGGGTAATTTTTTTTACATTTATAGCGCCATCGGTTGTGTTAGAGTGTCTGCTGGTCACGAAACACTACAGGAATGTAGTGTAAAATAAAAGCATGTTTTATTGTAAGTTTATGACTTGGAGCATGTTTAGAACTATATACAGTATAGATGCATTATTTTGATTTATTTTGTCAGAAAGACTAACGTCTAAACAACAGCAATAGCATGCATCCTGGCACATCCGCACACGTCCTTGGTAGTAAACATGGCGCCTGTTTAGTTGGCCATACTCTTTATACACCACTCTGCAGGAGCCTATCCCAGCTGCACTTGGGCAGAAGGCAGGGTATTCTTTTCCACTTTTAAATGACGGCACAACGATGGACAACTTCTCTCCTCTTTGGGCCCTTTGGTCTCTTTCTCCCTCATCTTTGAGCCATGCCTCTTGGCACTCCGCCACACACACACACACACACACACACACACACACACACACACACACACACACACACACACACACACACACACACACACACACACACACACACACACACACACACACACACACACACACACCAGTGACGTGCGGTGAGGTTGATGGCTGGTGAGGCACTGACTTCATCACAGTCAGATTTACAAACATATAAACCCTAAAGAGTATCTTATTCACCATTTGATTGGTAGCAGTTAACGGGTTATGTTTAAAAGCTCATACCAGCATTCTTCCCTGCTTGGCACTCAGCGTCAAGGGTTGGAATTGGGGGTTAAATCACCAAAAATGATTCCTGGGCGCGGCGCGGCTGCTGCCCACTGCTCCCCTCACCTCCCAGGGGGTGAGCAAGGGGATGGGTCGAATGCAGAGGACAAATTTCACCACACCTAGTGTGTGTGACAATCATTGGTACTTTAACTTAACTTTAACTTTACACATACAAACTGTAGCACACAAAAAAGCACATTTAATTAAAAAAAAACGTTATTATGGTCTTACCTTACTTATAAATGAAGTCCATCCGCAGCTCCTTTTGAACAAAAGCATTGCTAACTTGTTTATAGAAGTCTTCCTTATCTTTCTTCAGTTTTAAAAGTCTCTCTGTCTCGATGGAGATGATCCTTTGATTATTACCTCCTGCTTCGATTGAAAGTCCAGTTTAGAAAACTGTTTTATTTTAGATATGTAATCCTCCATGGTAATAGTCCAGGCAAGAGGAAAAAATAAATGGTCGCTGCTAACTGTTGCTGCTTGTTGTCACTTCTTCTGCAGCCGAGTAGTCGCAAGAATGATCTCTGGGATCACTACCGCCCTCTACCACCAGCAGGCGGGATTACTGCGAGCCTCACACAGTGCGTCTTTTGCAGCCGTTTTATGATTGCTCAGCACAAGAAATACGTTACACACATACAGTTGTTGACAAAATACACTGTACATTATATACCTCAGCTAACTAAACTATGGAAATGTATAATATAATTCATATAGCAATAATACATAGTGGAGGATTTTTTTGAGACCTGATTTTTTCCAGCTGACTGTTTAGAACAGGGGTACCCATTACGTGGATGGCGAGCTAGCGGCTAAATGGCTGTGTCAGTCCATCGCCAGACAGGCATTAAAAAATTGACCTAAAAATGATCGATTATCAATCTTCACCAGGACGTCACTTTTGTCACTTTATTGACATTTACGGCACCCGAGGGTCTTGTGAGATGACGCTGGCTGCTGCCAGATGATTATTAAGAAAAAATGACCAACAGGAAGGCGAGAAACAGTTTTTGTTTCAACAGACTATCGCGCCGTACCTGCCGTCAAAACTCTAAAGACAAACAAATGGTAATCATATAGTTATTGTCAGCACTGTCAGAAAACAAAGACTAAAACTAACTACAACCAACGCTAGCAATGGTTGTACTGGTGAAAATAAGTAGAGCATGCTTAACAGCCAAATGTACGCCCAAGACTAAAGAGGAGACATTTTACCAAGGTATGCCTATAGGCTACTGTTTCAAACCTTTCAGATTGCCATATAACTTGGTACATGTAGTCCACAATATGCAAACACCAATGAGGAATTATTTGATCGTGTTATTTGGCTGTCTCCATACGTTTCACATTGCTATGATGACTAATGTTGGAACCCATTTCCTCAGCGTATCAGCATATGGAGAAGGAAATAGGCACTGACACTACCCATATCCACATAGACTTTATTTGTTCAAAATATATGTTGTCCTGTCTGTTGGATGACACATGGACATACAGACTAACTAGCATATATTTCCCCTAATAGCCCATATGTCGATGTGTCATTGATGACATGCTAACATTGATTGCAGGAACCTACTATCTTTGTTAGACAAGATCACAGACTGTATTGGACAATATAGTTTACATACCAAATGTCCATTTCCATTTATTACAAGTAATAAGAAAAGGTAAATGCCTGACTTACCTATCAAGGAGGAAATTAGCAAGATGAAAAAATCTTCAATGGTCTCCATCTTTCAAAGGCACCCCCGATACAAATCTTGGTTTTGTTCCTGGCTTTGTCATGAATAAGTTGAGAATGGTAACTTTTAGATTGACTAAGGTCTGACATGTTTAGTAACTTTACCAGTGGCAGTAGCCAGACCAAGATGTCAACCTGGATGTGACACACTCACAGACTTTCTAATTGGTCAAACGGTGGAGGGCGGGGCATCAAAATGAAAACAATAACAATATTTCGGGGCTGTAAATCTAATTTAGAAATGAGCATATGAACTATTGTTATCAGTTATAGAGGTATTGGAAAATAAGATGATTTATTAATGCCTTTTGACATATCAGGGCCATTTAGTGATGACTTGACATGACATTATTACATATGGCTCCTTTAAGAATGTATAATTAAAGGCAAATGGAGCACATGTGTTATTTCAGGAGAGCGTATCAAACTGGTCGCCCTTCGTGTGACTCAGTAGCCATTAAGTAGCTCTCAATTTCAAAAAGGTTGCTGCGCCCGGTTACACATGATTTAATTATTATTCCTACTTACTTGTAACTGTAATTATGTACAGTATTTCCTTGTACTCATCACTTCTGTCAGCATTCACTTGCTGCTCAGTGCCAGGAGTCATGGAGGCAAGAACGTAAAAGACATCGCGTAACTGAGGAGCACAAACGATGTTCCTCGCAGGCTTTTAAGACAATGAGGAATCATTGATTGTGGTTTGAAACAACAACTCTGGTGGCGTGGAATGCCTCCGCTTGCTGTAACAGCCCACTTGAGACCTTTGCCAACTGCACGTGTGTTGGCCTCCGTGAGGTAGTGGAATGTTCTGCCTTTACTCTCCGCATGTGTAAAAACTCCCGGCTTGACTGCCGTTTGTTTTTGTTTTGTTTCTCTTTCAGGACCCAGCATTGCTCGCTGGGTCTAAAAGTAAGACCACTCGTAAGGAATTTTCACCTTCCAGTTAGGCCGCGCTCAAGTGAGCAGGTGTCAGCTGCTTTTATGGAGGTCACCCCCTGCTGCTCCGCGTTTTCTTAGCCTAACAAGTGTGTGTTTCTCTGCCCTCCCCACAGGTAGACAAGGTGTGTGGCCTGTCGACCGGGGCGCCTGTCGGCATGCAGCCTACCAGCCCGGGGGTCCCAACCTCCAGCGTGACATCGTCGACCCCGTTTCCTTCTGCTGCCCCTTTGAAACCTCTGCCAGAGAAGTGGCTCGGGCAGCTCGCCCATTTGAGGAGGTAGGATGACAGGAGTTTCATAATAATTATGCTGATTGCAATGTAAATAAATATTTTTAATATTAAAATATATATAATAATTGTAATAACGTTTAGTTCATTTAGCCATTTTGTATGATTTATGCTTAATTTTGGATCCCAAAAATTGTAGAATATGCTTCAAAAAAATATCCCCCCAAAATCTGCGGTGTAGTGTAGCCACTATATTTGAAACGCAACATATTGGTAGTAATAGTAGTAGTTTTATATGTTGAATAATAGTGAATAAATACATGCAAGTAATAATAAATAAATAATATCTTTTCATTGTAATTAAAAATAATATTATACTTCAATCCACTTTATATTTACCCATACATGCTTTACATAGGTAAAATGTACTTTAAACATATTTTTAAAATAGTTTTATGACCTATATGACACTATTATATCCATGAGGGGATTTATATGCGATTAAAATGAAGAAGTTTGTGCAAATTATAAAAACATAATATTTTTTATGAATAATAATCGTGATATTGTGTGTTAACATATCATTACATTATGTAGTTTATCTTTGAATATATCCATAAATATGATATTGTTTATTTTTAAAATATAGTCATATTATATTGTTTATTTTTAAATACATTCATAAATATGATATTGTTTATTTTTTTAATTTATCCATAAATATTATATTGTTTATTTTAAAGTATTTTAATAAATATTATAGTGTTTATTTTTAAATATATCCATAAATATATTGTTCATTTAAAAAAATATTCCTAAATATTGTATTGTTTATTTTTAGTATATCCATACATATTATATTGTTTATTTTTAAATATATTCATATTGTATTATTTATTTTCAAATATATCCATACATATTATATTGTTTATTTTTAAATATATTCATAAATATTATATTGTTTATTTTTAAATATATTCATAACTATTATATTGTTTATTTTTATATACTTTCATAAATATTATATTGTTTATTTTTAAATGTATTCATAATTCTTATATTGTTTATTTTTAAATATATTCATAAATATTATGTTTATTTTAAAATATATAAATAAATATTATAGTGTTTATTTTTAAATATATCCTTAATTTTTTTTTTTTTTTTTTAATATTCCTAAATATTATATTGTTTATTTTTAAATACATCCATTAATATTATATTGTTTATTTTTAAATATATTCATAAATATTGTATTTTTTATTTTCAAATATATCCATAAATATTATATTGTTTATTTTTAAATATATTCATAAATGTTATATTGTTTATTTTTAAATGTACTGTATTTTTCGGATTATAAATCGCTCCGGAGTATACGTCGCACCAGCCGAAAATGCATAATAAAGAAGGAAAAAAACATATATACGTCGCACTCGAGTATAAGTCGCATTTTTGGGGGAAATTTATTTGATAAAATCCAACACCGAGAATAGACATTTGAAAGGCAATTGAAAATAAATAAAGAATAGTGAACAACAGGCTGAATAAGTGTACGTTATATGAGGCATAAATAACCAACTGAGAACGTGCCTGGTATGTTAATGTAACATATTATGGTAAGAGTCATTCAAATAACTATAACATATAGAACATGCTATACATTTACCAAAAAATCTGTCACTCCTGATCGCTAAATCCGATGAAATCTTCCTCCTCGTTGTCGCTCCTGGTATGCGCCGCTAGCGTCCTTTCTTTCTGCTGCTCGATCGCCGTTTTCTGCTGCATATTTCACTACGTCCAGCTTGTAATCTGCAGTATATGATTTCCTTTTCGGTGCCATTTTTGTTCAGCCCTTCTCAGTTTTTATAAGTTACCGTCAATGTTGAAATGATCCATTTTAATAGCTACGGCAGTAGCATATAGCATATAGCAGTTAGCATCCCATGACCCACAATGCACTTCTGCCATGACCCTCCCCCGCCAAATTCTTATGGGTTGACGTGTGTGTGACGATTGCTGACATTTTCTTCGTCTCTTCCGTGAATTAGAATAGAATAGAATAGAATAGAAAGTACTTTATTGATCCCTGGGGGAAATTCAGCTAGACAATTAGATAAATAATATTATTTGATATTTTACAGTAATGTGTTAATAATTTCACACATAAGTCGCTCCGGGGTATATGTCGCACCCACGGCCAAACTATGAAAAAAACTGTGATTTATAATCCGAAAAATACGGTATTCATAATTATTATATTTTTTATTTTTAAATATATTCATAAATATTTAACGTTTACATTTAAAATCTGTTGTAGAAATACTTTAGAGAAAACTTTATTTGTTGCCTATTAAATTTGCAGCATTGTGTGTCTTTGCTGGAACACAATTGACTATCCCTAGCGATGGATTTGAAAACACACAACCATCTTGTCCATCCCTACACTGGCGCGGTACATGGCCCCCACCTGGCCTTTGAAGCAGACCATCCCAGCAGCTGGCACTGGCGTGTTGGCCTCTGGGCAGTATAAACTCGGCCAAATCCCAACCAACCAACAATTTCCTGTTTACCCAGACAGCCATACCACCGAATCTTAACAGCAGCTGGCCTCCATTGAAATAGTGCGACACACATTTGCAGCACTGACCTTGTCCCAAACCCTGAATTAGAGTGTTGATGCCAGCCAAGCTGTCAGGTCTCGCCTGGCAATGCCACCATGGCACGGCAACACAGTCCAGAGCTCCTTGAAGGCTGCCAACGCCGCCCAGAGCGCGTGTGAGAGCTGACCACTTTACAGACGTTTGCTGCACAGCTGAAAAAGAAACTAGACCAACATTTACGTTTCACTTCAGGGTGGAAGAAATATGAATTCCGTACTTGTCTGACATAAATCAGCCATTGTATTTGAAAATGTGGCGACAAAGAAGTGATACTGTATGTTTCTGCATGTGCACGGGTGTCTTCTCCTGATTCTGTTGTCATGACCGACTTGTGTTTCTGTTTTCTGTCTCTCACCACACATTTTACTTGCCCCGCATCCTCATTGCTTGCAACAATCTCACCTGGACTCCAACTCCCATCATTCCCAGCTCACCCCCACTGAAACCCTCCAAGAACAATAAACATAGTCTGAGAACCCTTTCTAGGTAAGCATGCAGCCATCTGGGCAACATCTCACACACTCTTACTGAGACTTGTATGAGCTTTGTCATGTCTTCCAAACCTTTGGGTTCTGCTTGTAGCCTGGTTCTGTATTTGAGAAGGACCCGAGGACTCATGCTGCCTCTGAAGAAACAGTCATAGCTGCCAAAACTGGTTCTGTATTTGAGAAGGACCTGAGGACTCATGCTGCCTCTGAAGAAACAGTCATAGCTGCCAAAACTGTCATATTATGTCCTTCTTTTCCATTTGAATAGTTGACCATGTTTCTCCCGTATTCTAACTTTCATGTAAGAAATATATACATATTGCCGGCAAAGTCAGGCCTTCAAAATAAAAGTTTCCTTTTCTGGAAAGGTGCCCTTGTTTTTGACACGAATGTGGAACTTGCAGTCGCGCTCAAAAGTCAGTACAGCCGTCAAATTAAAGTTAAAGTTAAAGTACCAATGATTGTCACACACACACTAGGTGTGTTGAAATTTGTCCTCTGCATTTGACCCATCCCCTTGTTCACCCCCTGGGAGGTGAGGGCAGCAGTGGGCAGCAGCGGTGGCCGCGCCCGGGAATCATTTTTAGTGATTTAACCCCCAATTCCAACCCTTGATGCTGAGTGCCAAGCAAGGAGGTAATGCGTCCCATTTTTATAGTCTTTGGTATGACTCGCTCAGGGTTTGAACTCACAACCTACCGATCTCTGGGCGGGCACTCTAACCACTAGGCCACTGAGTAGGTCCACATTTCAGCAACCCTTTTATTTGAGCCTCTCAAGGGTCAATAGTGTACAAATGAGACTGGGATGTACTTAGAGTTGTCAATCTACTGTCTTTAAGAAATGGTCAACACAGCCATTATTGCCTATTGTCCCGATCCGATATTTATATCAATGTCCATATTTGCAAAAAAACAAGTATCAGATGATGTTTTATTTTAAATTTATTAATTTTATCAAAGTCATTCATTCTTTACTTTTTATTCTTAGTATTTATGCCAGATTGTATTTTGTTCCATTCATTTATTATTTACTGGACATGTATTTTTATCGTGATGCTATTTTTTTTTTACTCACATTTTATTCTTTATTTTGCATTATAGTTCTTACTATTTGTATGCGTTTTGTGTTCACATCCTGTTGGCCCGTGATGTGGTCACCTCCTGGTGCAGACAGATCCTGTGATAGTGTTTCATCACCTGGCTCCTCTGTACTCAGCCATGCTTTCATTTGTGTGTGCGTGTTTGTTGGTGTATGTGACTGATGATGGGCGAGTGGGCTGTTGCCGACATCAGACTGATATCAATATCGGATCGGGATACCCCTAGTAATGATGGGCAGTAGCAAGCTACATGTAGCTAAGCTAAGTAGCTTAACTACAATTTCCAGCAGCTTGCCAGTAGCTTAGCTACTTTTTTTAACGAGTAGCTTTTTTAGAGCCATGTAGCGAGGTAGCTCATATCAAAAATACCAAGAGAAAAAATGGACTGTGATTCCAAGCTAAAAAATCAGTATAAAACCCAATGTGCTGGATGAATGAGAACATGCATACATACGGAGAACATCCATGATGATTGGTTGGTTTTCCTATGATGAGTCACAATTGGCTGAGGTTGGGGCCAAACATTACGGACTGGCCAATCAGAGGCAAGATAAGGCGGGTCATCGAAGCTAGTAAGCAAAATCATAACAGACACTCATGTCACATGACCACGAAGGAGTCGGAGACAGAGGGACGTTTCAAGGCGACCACTCAAAAAACAAAGACACATACCTACAAATGTCAGGGGAATTCTCTCCTGCAGATTACAGTTTTCCTTTAGTGATGACATGAAGATGACATGCAGGAAACCCACAATAACGTGTGTTCTTGGCCATATTTAGACAAATGTATTCCTTTAGAGAAAACCATGCCTTAGTTTTTAGTTGTTTACTCTGTAAACAAAAATCCTTTTTGTCAAGACATAGATGTTTTTTTTTTACAGTAGGTAGAGAAAATTAATAACATTAAAGGGGCAAAGAAAAGGCAAACTAAATAAATACATAGAGTGGGGTGTGAGGACCCCTAGAGGTAGTTGTATGGTGTCCCCAGCTAAATGACAGATATTTAATAGTAATATTTGTACAGTTACCTGAACATTGATACTATACATGTGGGCCATAGATAGAAATGTTGTTAAATGTACAAACCCTGTTTCCATATGAGTTGGGAAATGGTGTTAGATGTAAATATAAACGGAATACAATGATTTGCAAATCATTTTCAACCCATATTCAGTTGAATATGCTACAAAGACAACATATTTGATGTTCAAACTGATAAATCATTTTCTTTTTGAAAATAATCATTAACTTTAGAATTTAATGCCAGCAACACGTGACAAAGAAGTTGGGAAAGGTGGCAATAAAGACTGATAAAGTTGAGGAATGCTCATCAAACACTTATTTGGAACATCCCACAGGTGAACAGGCAAATTGGGAACAGGTGGGTGCCATGATTGGGTATAAAAGTAGATTCCATGAAATGCTCAGTCATTCACAAACAAGGATTGGGCGAGGGTCACCACTTTGTCAATACGTGAGCAAATTGTTGAACAGTTTAAGAAAAACCTTTCTCAACCAGCTATTGCAAGGAATTCAGGGATTTCACCATCTACGGTCCGTAATATCATCAAAGGGTTCAGAGAATCTGGAGAAATCACTGCACGTAAGCAGCTAAGCCTGTGACCTTCGATCCCTCAGGCTGTACTGCATCAACAAGCAACATCAGTGTTTCAAGGATATCACCACATGGGCTCAGGAACACTTCAGAAACCCACTGTCAGTAACTACAGTTGGTTGCTACATCTGTAAGTGCAAGTTGAAACTCTCCTATGCAATGCGAAAACCGTTTATCAACAACACCCAGAAACGCCGTCGGCTTCGCTGGGCCTGAGCTCATCTAAGATGGACTGATACAAAATGGAAAAGTGTTCTGTGGTCTGACGAGTCCACATTTCAAATTGTTTTTGGAAACTGTGGACGTTGTTTTGTCCTCCGGACCAAAGAGGAAAAGAACCATCCGGATTGTTATAGGCGCAAAGTTGAAAAGCCAGCATATGTAATGGTATGGGGGTGTATTAGTGCCCAAGACATGGGTAACTTACACATCTGTGAAGGCACCATTAATGCTGAAAGGTACATACAGGTTTTGGAACAATATATGTTGCCATCCAAGCAACATTACCATGGACGCCCCTGCTTATTTCAGCAAGACAATGCCAAGCCACGTGTTACATCAACGTGGCTTCATAGTAAAATAGTGCGGGTACTAGACTGGCCTGCCTGTAGTCCAGACCTGTCTCCCATTGAAAATGTGTGGCGCATTATGAAGCCTAAAATACCACAACGGAGACCCCCGGACTGTTGAACAACTTAAGCTGTACATCAAGCAAGAATGGGAAAGAATTCCACCTGAGAAGCTTCAAAAATGTGTCTCCTCAGTTCTCAAAGGTTTACTGAGTGTTGTTAAAAGGAAAGGCCATGTAACACAGTGATGAACATGCCCTTTTCCAATTACTTTGGCACATGTTGCAACCATGAAATTCTAAGTTAATTATTATTTGCAAAAAAAAAATAAAGTTTATGAGTTTGAACATCAAATATCTTGTCTTTGTAGTGCATTCAACTGAATATGGGTTGAAAAGGATTTGCAAATCATTGTATTCCGTTTATATTTACATTTAACACAATTTCCCAACTAATATGGAAACGGGGTTTGTAGCTTTGATGTAGCTAGCTACTTTTGCCATGTAGTTTGTAGTGTAGCTTGCTACAATTCTCCGGGATAGCTTCACCTGTAGCTTAGTTGCATTTAATCTGGAGTAATTTGTAGCTTAGTTTACTACATTTTCCAAATAGCTTGCCCATCCCTGGCCTTACGTAGCAATGAACTCTTGAGTTATAGGCGGTCATTATAGCGTTGCTATGGGGACGAGCCCCAGTAAACACGTGCTTACCAAATGGCGGATTAACCATCCGTGGGCCTGTTCTACACTTACATGCAGGATGTACACTGACTACTCTCAAGTATATCTGACTTTCACTATGATTGGATTTTGAGAAGAGTGTGCTGAAATGTGAGATACTATTGAACAATATCATCATGTACCTCGTCTTTATTTGTCTTGGATGAAATGATGATACCAGTGTGAATGCTAACTGGACTGAATAACAACTTGACTTTTATATTGAAAGTGAAAGTGAAACAACTTTTATGGCTCAGCCTGATGTCTCAAGTTCAAACTAAAAAGCCTGCCCTTGTGGACCATTCATCTCAAGCTCCATTGTCAGGTCACTTAGCAACCAGCAGAGGGCAAAGTGAGGCTACACTGGTGACGACCATGCAGGAAGTGTGAGGCTTTTCATTGATCCTTTTGGAGAAGTCTTTTGTTTGAAACAAGTCTTTGACTTTGTCCTTTCTGTTTACATGAACTTCATGCAGTCACGGTAGACAAAAATACAAATTCCAAAAGGTAGATAGACTATGAACGGTCTAATCCATTATTTGATTGAGGTGATCAAATACAGAGGTTATGATTTAGAAGGCTTTGACTGCTCAAGAGACATAAAACATTTTCTTCACATGCCAAGAAATGGTAAGTAATATGATTGCTCTTTTCCCTTGGCTCACACGTCTGTCTCTCTTCAGGGACTTTCTGATGTACCTGCAGCGCTACAAGTCCTTCTACGCCGCCTTGCCGGAGATGCTGTGCGAGGGGGAGAATGTGGTGGACGAGGCTACATGCTGGAGTGGAGACGGTGTGGTGGAGAGGTAAGAGGCTAACGTGATAAGACAACCTTTTATTATGACCACACTGGAGAGTCCCAAGTAAGACTTTGGCCCAATCCCAATGTTCACGCCTTACTCACTACCATCAAACCCTGGAAATGAAGCAACAAAGGGTAGATCTTTGTAATCGTCCCTAAGAACTGGGACACCCCTTTCTACGTCACTGCATAGTTTACGTTTGCACGTACGTCCCTCCAAGGGTTATCCTGATATCTATTTTTTGCTGCCAGTACCATTATTGACTTCATTTTAACAGAAAATCTCATGATAAAACTTACGATTAAACAAACATTTCTTTTTGCACTCCATGAACAATTTTAGAAGATTGGAATTAAAAATCAAGAGGTGTTAAAAACACTGGGATTTTTGTATTGCAATTAAAGAACACATTACAATTTGACATATCACATACAGTAGGAAGGGGATCATATGGCCCCATACGTATCTACATGTGCACAGGAGGCGCTGTTAACCGCATTACCTGTCACTCTTTACACTCCTTGTGCAGGTCTAAATGCTTTTTATGTAAACCTTTACCTAAGTTTGAAGCACAGGTGGTAATACTGTTTTGCCACCTTTGACATATATATATATATATATATATATACAGTGGGGCAAAAAAGTATTTAGTCAGTCACCCATTGATTGTCAATGGGTGGCTGACTAAATACTTTTTTGCCCCACTGTATATATATATATATATATATATATATATATATATATATATATATATATATATATACACTACCGTTCAAAAGTTTGGGGTCACCCAAACAATTTTGTGGAATAGCCTTCATTTCTAAGAACAACAATAGACTGTCGAGTTTCAGACGAAAGTTCTCTTTTTCTGGCCATTTTGAGCGTTTAATTGACCCCACAAATGTGATGCTCCAGAAACTCAATCTGCTCAAAGGAAGGTCAGTTTTGTAGCTTCTGTAACGAGCTAAACTGTTTTCAGATGTGTGAACATGATTGCACAAGGGTTTTCTAATCATCAATTAGCCTTCTGAGCCAATGAGCAAACACATTGTACCATTAGAACACTGGAGTGATAGTTGCTGGAAATGGGCCTCTATACACCTATGTAGATATTGCACCAAAAACTAGACATTTGCAGCTAGAATAGTCATTTACCACATTGCCAATGTATAGAGTGTATTTCTTTAAAGTTAAGACTAGTTTAAAGTTATCTTCATTGAAAAGTACAGTGCTTTTCCTTAAAAAATAAGGACATTTCAATGTGACCCCAAACTTTTGAACGGTAGTGTATATATATATATACATATATATATATATTAGGGCTGTGAATCTTTGGGTGTCCCACGATTCGATTCAATTTCGATTCTTGGGGTAACGATTCAATTCAAAATCGATTTTTTTCAATTCAACATGATTCTCAATTCAAAAACGATTTTTTTCCCGATTCAAAACGATTCTCTATTCATTCAATACATAGATTTCAGCAGGATCTACCCCAGTCTGCTGACATGCAAGCAGAGTAGTAGATTTTTGTAAAAAGCTTTTATAATTGTAAAGGACAATGTTTTATCAACTGATTGCAATAATGTACCTTTGTTTTAACTATTAAATGAACCAAAAATATGACTTATTTTATCTTTGTGAAAATATTGGACACAGTGTGTTGTCAAGTTTATGAGATGCGATGCAAGTGTAAGCCACTGTGACACTATTGTTCTTTTTTTTTAATTTTTATAAATGTCAGAGTGACAGAGGCGTAAGGTGACAGGTTATTGCACATTATTCTGTTTCACAGTCCAGTATTATTGCACTTATCAAGGGGCCATTTGGGATTTATTGCACAGTCCAACATTATTGCACATTATAGTCCAAAAAATAAAAGACATGACACATGAGGACATGATGGACACATTTAGCAAAATATATTGGAACTCTGTCGTTTTAACAAGCGATTAAAAAAAACAACAACCGATTAAAAAACATAATATTTACGTGGAGTAGCAACGAGTAAACATCTGAACAAAACTATGAGCGTCATTATTCTGAAACTCAATAATTAGGTGTATTACTTACAGTAGGTTGCTCCTTGTTTGTTTTCAAACATCCTTTTTAGCAGGCGTAGTGTGTTGCGGGAAATTTCCCGAGCTCACTTCGTTTAGAGAGCACTTGGCCCTTCCAACTCACCTGAAGGAGAACTCGGACACCACTTGATTGATGTGAATGTGCACAACTTAGACAAACTTCATTGGTCCACAAGGGAGGATTGAGCCTTAAATGACTTGTTTACTCTGTGGGTGCAGATTCATCCAAAAGTGATTCCAATCGGACGACAAGGCAAAGCTCTCCTCAAGTCCTATTTCCATGGTAACCTCTGGACTTGGCACTGCCACTTGTTGGCTTCAGCAGAGGACAACAGAGGTCCACGAGTGCCTTTGACCCGTGATCCGCCCCGGAGTGCTTGTCAGATCTTCTTGACACTTGCCACTTGTCACCTTACGTCCTACATTGTATTGTTGTGTAGGATGTATTGTTGGATTGGGACAGGCTGTGTGCAGTTTATGTGGTCTTCTCTCAAAGCGGACCATGTGCCAACGGCACATTGAGCAGACCGCCCATTCATCAGGGCTGGTGCCAGCACGATGATCAGTAACATATGATTTGCACAAACATCAAGCCGAGTGACCGTTTTCCACAGAAAGTGTCATTCCTTGTGTGTGCGTGCGAGGCCATGACTCACTTTTATTGCTGAAAGATGCCCACTTTCAACATTAGCGCTAATGACCTGTAATGGTGTGCTATCGGTAGAGCGCCAGGTCCTTTCTTGTGGCGTCAACTAGTCTTAGGGTGAGGAAGAGCACAGAACCCACTTGGCACCACTCATAAACTCCTCAGACTAACTCTGTGGTCTGAGTCAGAAAGACAAAAAGGAGAGAAGGTCTGGGCATTACAAGCCTTTTTGGTGCTATCATGTCCCCCTGGTAGGAGGGAAGCACGGTGGGGCGGGGGGAGGGAGACTTGGCAGCATAAAGACCCATTGTGGAGTCAGCAGAGTGGGGCACAGCCCTGCCATGGGGACCCTCAAAGGGTGAACAAAGACCCTCCTGTGAGGCTGCATGGGAAATACGTTGCTGCCACCGTCCACACCAGGCCTGGGAAAGTCACATGAGAGATGGGAGGATTATTACAGTCCATGCATTAGTGATGGGTTGATGAGGCCTCATGAAGCGTTTCGACACATTGCAAAACTGTATTGATACTGTGTCGATACTGTGTCACTAAATACTGACATCTGCTGGACATTAAAAATCCCTACAGGCAACCTATGGACCGACTCAACTGACACTGATTTTATGACCTAGTATATACAATAATATAAACCAAGTCATTGTATTTCATTTAGGATTATTTAATATCTTCATTTAAATAAAAATATATTTTTATCTTTTTTAGATACAGTCAAATAATGTGAACATGTATCATGACTAGGATGGTAGAAGGTGGGGATTGAACCCCAGTAACCGATTGCTGGCACGGCCACGCTACCAACTTCGCCACGCCGTCATTCCTGTACCTTCTCTAGTAACAGTAGTGATGGGTCCTGAAACACAGATGCATAGGCGCATGCGTCGAGCTCATAGAGCGAAACCCTGTGTCGGTGCGCGTACCGCTTTTAGAAAGTCACGTGACCGATCATGAGCTGCTTTGGTCACGTGACCGATACGCGAACTGTATCGCACTGACGCCTCCTCTGTGCCCTGTGAGCAACATTCCCTCTAAGGTGCGCGCCTGCGCAATTGCGCAGTGCTCAGGCGTCCTCCGCGCACACCGTGCGCCGCACAGCCAATATATGCCGCGCACCAAATCAAACCCATCTGAATTCTAAACAAAATAAACACATTTATTCTGGGTAATTTTGAAATGCAACTTTGAGTGACAGTGACAACAAGCGGCCCTAACGGTGTTCGTCAACAACACGCATTGCGCCGCTTCCTAATAAACAGTTTGACGCGCAGGCGTCAGTGCGATACAGTTCATGAGCGGTCACGTGACCAGAACAGCTCATGAGCGGTCACGTGACCAAAACAGCTCGTGTTCGGTCACGTGACTTTCTAAAAGCGATACGCGCACCGACACAGGGTATCGCTCTATGAGCTCGACGCATGCGCCGATGCATCGGTGTTGCCGGACCCATCACTACCATGCATCATAAATGATATGCTTGCCCATTATATGAACTACTCGGAGGACTCCAGTTTGAGTTTATTTGGAACATGCATGCATACAACATGATACATCACACATGCATGCATACAACATGACACATCACACATGCATGCATAAAACATGATACATCACACATGCATGCATACAACATGATACATCACACATGCATGCATACAACATGATACATCACACATGCATGCATACAACATGGCACATCACACATGCATGCACACAACATGATATATCACACATGCATTCATACACCATGATACATCACACATGCATGCATACAACATGATACATCACACATGCTTGCATACAACATGATACATCACACATGCATGCATACACCATGATACATCACACATGCATGCACACAACATGATACATGACACATGCATGCATACAACATGATACATCACACATGCATGCACACAACATGATACATCACATATGCATGCATACAACATGATACATCACACATGCATGCACACAACATGATACATCACACATGCATGCACACAACATGATACATCACACATGCATGCATACAACAGGATACATCACACATGCATACAATTACAACATGATACATCACACATGCATGCATACAACATGGCACATCACACATGCATACACACAACATGATACATCACACATGCATTCATACACCATGATACATCACACATGCATGCACACAACATGATACATCACACATGCATGCATACAACATGATACATCACACATGCATGCATACAACATGGCACATCACACATGCATGCACACAACATGATACATGACACATGCATGCATACAACATGATACATCACACATGCATGCATACAACATGATACATCACACATGCATGCATACACCATGATACATCACACATGCATGCACACAACATGATACATCACACATGCATGCA
>NC_084746.1:39909409-39946909 GCF_033978785.1 Entelurus aequoreus | reverse complement strand
AAACCCCGTTTCCATATGAGTTGGGAAATTGTGTTAGATGTAAATATAAACGGAATAAAATGATTTGCAAATCCTTTTCAACCCATATTCAATTGAAGCACTACAAAGACAAGATATTTGATGTTCATTTGATGTATTTTTTTTTTGCAAATAATAATTAACTTAAAATTTCATGGCTGCAACACGTGCCAAAGTAGTTGGGAAAGCGCATGTTCACCACTGTGTTACATGGCCTTTCCTTTTAACAACACTCAGTAAACGTTTGGGAACTGAGGAGACACATTTTTTAAGCTTCTCAGGTGGAATTATTTCCCATTCTTGCTTGATGTACAGCTTAAGTTGTTCAACAGTCCGGGGGTCTCCGTTGTGGTATTTTAGGCTTCATAATGCGCCACACATTTTCAATGGGAGACAGGTCTGGACTACAGGCAGGCCAGTCTAGTACCCGCACTCTTTTACTATGAAGCCACGTTGATGTAACACGTGGCTTGGCATTGTCTTGCTGTAATAAGCAGGGGCGTCCATGGTAACGTTGCTAGGATGGCAACATATGTTGCTCCAAAACCTGTATGTACCTTTCAGCATTAATGGTGCCTTCACAGATGTGTAAGTTACCCATGTCTTGGGCACTAATACACCCCCATACCATTAGAGATACTGGCTTTTCAACTTTGCGCCTATAACAATCCGAATGGTTCTTTTCCTCTTTGGTCCGGAGGACACGACGTCCACAGTTTCCAAAAACAATTTGAAATGTGGATGAGCTCAGGCCCAGCGAAGCCGACGGCGTTTCTGGGTGTTGTTGATAAACGGTTTTCGCCTTGCATAGGAGAGTTTTAACTTGCACTTACAGATGTAGCGACCAACTGTAGTTATTGACAGTGGGTTTCTGAAGTGTTCCTGAGCCCATGTGGTGATATCCTTTACACACTGATGTCGCTTGTTGATGCAGTACAGCCTGAGGAATCGAAGGTCACAGGCTTAGCTGCTTACGTGCAGTGATTTCTCCAGATTCTCTGAACCCTTTGATGATATTACGGACCGTAGATGGTGAAATCCCTAAATTCCTTGCAATAGCTGGTTGAGAAAGGTTTTTCTTAAACTGTTCAACAATTTGCTCACGCATTTGTTGACAAAGTGGTGACCCTCGCCCCATCCTTGTTTGTGAATGACTGAGCATTTCATGGAATCTACTTTTATACCCAATCATGGCACCCACCTGTTCCCAATTTGCCTGTTCACCTGTGGGATGTTCCAAATAAGTGTTTGATGAGCATTCCTCAACTTTATCAGTATTTATTGCCACCTTTCCCAACTTCTTTGTCACGTGTTGCTGGCATCAAATTCTAAAGTTAATGATTATTTGCACACAAAAAAATGTTTATCAGTTTGAACATCAAATATGTTATCTTTGTAGCATATTCAACTGAATATGGGTTGAAAATGATTTGCAAATCATTGTATTCCGTTTATATTTACATCTAACACAATTTCCCAACTCATATGGAAACGGGGTTTGTATAATATTTAAACAACACATTCAGAACATACGTTCTCAGGACCGGACTGTGCACCTTACCTCCTTTTGCACTATTTATTTTCTTTCCTTTCTATGTTTTGCATATTTTTAGACTGTCACACTGATACTGGAGTTGCTTTTAATCTCACTGTACCTGTGTATAGTGACAATAAAAGGCATTCTATTCTATTCTATTCTACAAGATGACATTGGACTTTCTATTGGAATAGTGGAAGTATAAATCCTACCTTAGGATTCAAACTGAACCCTCAACGTTGCGCGCGTGTGTGCGTGTGTGTGTGTGTGTGTGTGTGTGTGTGTGTGTGTGTGTGTGTGTGTGTGTGTGTGTGTGTGTGTGTGTGTGTGTGTGTGTGTGTGTGTGTGTGTGTGTGTGTGTGTGTGTGTGTGTGTGTGTGTGCGCGTGTGCGTGTGCGTGTTCTCCATTGTTATTGAAAGATTGACGACCTTTGAGCTTGTCGCCACATTTCCGCGATGATTCCAAGGTTTTAGACTGGTTGAGGGAGATGGACCACAGTCATGGTGCCGGTTTAAGTGCTCCTGAATGCCTTGCATTTTTATAAGGTTAGGACAACCCATTTGTTTATCATTTTGACATCTGGAATTCATTCAGTCCGTGCTGCAAAAGGCTGGGGGAGCGCTGCTTCGTTGGGCAAAACCCCGAGACCCCCACCGCCCTCGTCCTTCCCCATGGCCTCATTTGTCCAGTCCAATCAGTCTGGAGCGTTAATCTCTCACCTGTCTTCCTGACATAAAGAGCTGGTTTAAAACAATGAAATGAGGCTGCTTATCGACTTTATTCCAGCATAATTTGAGGAGGGTTTTGTTGAACACAAATGAGCTGGACAGCAGTAAAAGGACATATTTGCACTCACAAAAGACTTCCCCACCCTCTGGGCTGAGCGAGATGTTTGCTTGTCCCATCACTTCTACTTCGCTGTATTACTTCTAACAAACATGTGTCAGTTACCATTAAGAACTGGCAAAAGCTGTACTTTTAATGTACGACTCTGCTTTGTGCAAATACTGTAGCTGTTCCCTGACCTGCAGTTCCAATGGTGCCCAAGGATGGAAAGTGGGATCAATAGGCTCTCTGACAAAATGTAGCATCATTTCCAGGCTATGGAGCGCACCTAAATATATGCTGCACCCATCTAAATTTTGGACAGATTTTATTTTGTACATATGTTAAGTCCCATTGTGTGTCTGTAAACCGCAGGTGTACACACTGAAACGTGAAATTGTGTTACATTGACAAATGTAACAAAAGAGGGTGCCTATAACTCGGCATGCAGTAACATACCCGAGAGATCGTCTTCTTTGTCTTTTCCTTTTTCGATGGCCGTCTTGAGCTTTTTAGGCTGTGGGGGTGCTTTTTGTCGTTTCTTCTCTATGAAGAAAGTGAGTCCATAACACGCTAAATGGCCGACTGAATGATTGTGTGAGTGTGTTTTATCTAATTTGAACAATTATGTTGGTCCACCGTGACCCATTCAGCAATTTCATTTGACGAGGCTAAAATTATTGGCAACGAGGGTTGTTCTGATACCAATATTTTATATACTTTTCTAAATAAGGGGAACCACAAAAAATTGCATTATTGGCTTTATTTTAACAAAAAATGTTAGGGTACATTAAACATATGTCTATTATTACAATTTAGTCCTTAAGTAAAATAGTGAACATACTAGACAACTTGTCTTTTAGTAGTAAATAAACAATCAAAGACTCCTAATTAGTCTGCTGACGTATGCAGTAACATATTGTGTCATTTATCATTCTATTATTTTGTCTCCATTATGAGGGACAAACTGTAAAAAGGGATTGTTAATCTACTTGTTCATTTACTGTTCATGTTCTATCTACACTTCCGTTAAAATGTAATCGGTAGGTATCGATCCGATACCAAGTAGTTACAGGATCATACATTGGTCATATTCAAAGTCCTCATGTGTCCAGGGACATATTTACTGAGTTTATAAACATAACATGAATTTAAAAAAAAAAGAAAAAATATTTTGTGACGATAAAAAATATCAATGTAATCATAGTATCGACGTGATACGCTATTGTACTTGGTATCATTACAGTGGAAATCAGGTGTAGATCCAGCATTTGTTTACATTCAGGAGCACTAGCTTTTGTTAGCGGTGAGCTATTGTATCCTCCTACGGTGTGTAGTAAAGTTAAAGTTAAAGTACCAATGATTGTCACATACACACTAGGTGTGATGAAATTAGTCCTCGGCATTTGACCCCTCCCCTTGTTCACCCCCTGGGATGTGAGGGGAGCAGTGAGCAGCAGCGGTGGCCGCGCCTGGGAATCATTTTGGAGATTTAACCCCCAATTCCAACCCTTGATGCTGAGTGCCAAGCAGGGAGGTAATGGGTCCCATTTTTATAGTCTTTGGTATGACTCGGCCGGGGTCCCATTTTTATAGTCTTTGGTATGACTCGGCCGGGGTTTGAACTCACGACCTAATGATGTCAGGGCGGACACTCTAACCACAAGTCCACTGAGCAGGTGAAGCATGTTTAGATATTCCTCGTAAGAAACATACTTTATTTGTTGCCTTGGAGGCCAGGATTAGTGATTTAGAAGTAGCTAAAACACTGCCGACTGCGGATGGATGTTAGCTGCTAGCTAGCTAGCCATGTCTTAAAGCACCTTTTCCTGAGGGTGTTTCAGTGTTATAACTTCACCTTTATCTTTAGTTTTTACACCAAAATGCGTCCATTCTCCCTTTTCTGTCTACACACTGTGTCTGCTTGTAAGTACTTAGTGTGTGTGCGCTGCCCAACATGCTCCTCTGCTCGTAAACCAGCAATGTCACGGCATGACGACGTGCCGTCATGCCAGTTAAAAAAAAAAAAAAAAAATATTTACCGTATTTTTCGGAGTATAAGTCGCTCCGGAGTATAAGTCGCACCGGCCGAAAATGCATAATAAAAAAGGAAAAAAAACATATATAAGTCGCACTGGAGTATAAGTCGCATTTTTTGGGGAAATTTATTGGATAAAACCCAACACCAAGAATAGACATTTGAAAGGCAATTTAAAATAAATAAAGATAAGTGAACAACAGGCTGAATAAGTGTACATTATATGATGCATAAATAACCAACTGAGAACGTGCCTGGTATGTTAACGTAACATATTATGGTAAGAGTCATTCAAATAACTATAACATATAGAACATGCTATACGTTTACCAAACAATCTGTCACTCCTAATCGCTAAACCCCATGAAATCTTATACGTCTAGTCTCTTACGTGAATTAACGAAATATTATTATTTGATATTTTACGGTAATGTGTTAATAATTTCACACATAAGTCGCTCCTGAGTATAAGTCGCACCCCCGGCCAAACTATGAAAAAAACTGCGACCTATAGTCCGAAAAATACGGTAAATGGGGAACCGGTACTTTTCAGACAGAGTATAGTACCGTTTAGTACTAAGATACTATACTTTTACCGGTATACCGTACAACCCTATTGGCGGCATTGTATAAAGTGCAGGGTTCAAAGCGTGGAAAAAAAGTAGCGGCTTATAGCCTAGAATTTACGTTAGCCTTTTTGTGATGTGATTCAGGTGATGTCGTTATTCAAAGGTACTTGTGATACATGTAGCAGTTCATATGACATACGCAAACACCTTGCTTGTAAACAAATGTGCTAACTTAGTCACGAGTCCAGTTAAAACTGGTAAAAAAAAGGATTTTCTACGATCACATTTGTCATCGGCAGCAAACTTTCTTTGTGCCGCCAACAATCCCCGTCCACTGTTCATGTCGTATTCATGTTTGGTGGCCCATTCCTTTCCCATAATTAGAGATGTCGATAAATGCTTTAAAATGTAATATCGAAAATGATCGGTATCGGTTTCAAAAAGTAAAATTGATGACTTTTTTAAAATGCCGCTGTACGAAGTGGTACACGGACGTAGGGAGAAGCACAGAGCAGTTGCGTCTCCCAGTCATACTTGCCAACCTTCACGATTTTCCCGGGAGACTCACGAATTTCAGTGCCCCTTCCGAAAATCTCCCGGGGCAACCATTCTCCTGAATTTCTCCCGATTTCCACCCAGACAACAATATTGGAGGCGTGCCTTAAGCGTGCCGTCCCAATCACATAATATCTACGGCTTTTCACACACACAAGTGAATGCAAGGCATACTTGGTCAACGGCCATACAGGTCACACTGAGGGTGGCAGTATAAACAACTTTAACACTGTTACAAATATGCGCCACACTGTGAACCCACACCAAACAAGAATGACAAACACATTTCAGGAGAGCATCCGCATTGTAACAACATAAACACAACACAACAAATACCCAGAACCCCTTGCAGCACTGACTCTTCTGGGACGCTACAATATACACCCCCTGCTGCCCCCTAAACAAACTCAACCCCCCCCCCCCCCCCCCCCCAACCCCACCCACCTCAACCTCCTCATGCTCTCTCGGGGAGAGCATGTCCCAAATTCCAAGCTGCTGTTTTGGGGCATGTTAAAAAAAAATAATGCACTTTGTGACTTCAATAATAAATATGGCAGTGCCATGTTGGCATTTTTTTCCATAACTTGAGTTGATTTATTTTGGAAAACCTTGTTACATTGTTTAATGCATCCAGCGGGGCATCACAACAAAATTAGGCATAATAATGTGTTAATTCCACGACTGTATATATCAGTATCGGTTGATATCGGAATCGGTAATTAAGAGTTGGACAATATCGGAATATCGGATATCGGCAAAAAAGCCATTATCGGACATCTCTACCCATAATCCTTTGCTGCTGTGAACGACCTGCTTGACATTACTGCCTCACTGCTCCCACTTTTTCTCCTCTGTTGCACGTCTTTGCACATCATCAGTGCGATCTCTGCGCAAATACCCGTATTGTTCAGGTTGATGGTGTCCTTGCACAGGTGAAGTTATTAAAAGCTACTTGGTGTGTAGATGTTGTGTTTGCACATGCACTTAAGTGTTTATTCATTTCCAGTGAACCTAAAGTGGGACTTTACGGCAGACCTTGGAGGCATTATATGTGTGTAATTTGCTGCTTGAATTTTCCACTATTCTTTTGCGACTCTTAATAAAAAAATGCCCCAATTTTTTACAGCGTCTTGCCTCTGCTGCGTGTCCACCCTGTGGAGTGGTGGTGTAATGAAAGTGCCACGATAGGCTGGAGCGGTGCCTACTTAGCCAAGTGCACTTGGCAACCTCCGCACTTATCCCGCTGGCACGCCACTCGTAGCAGGAAGTGATTAGAAACGTGAAGGGGAGGAGGATTGAAGGATGGATGAAGAGCTAATTGAGTAGAATGAGGGATGTAGGTCAGTGGGAAGCGATGGCTGTTTGCGTGTGTCCCGTATTCCTGTGTGTGTGTGTTTGCCCATTTAGATTCTTCACGCCATTGAACATGAGACAAACGCAGTAATCATGCATGAACATGACTTTGCTCAAGGTATTGTACGTCTAATATCCGTGACAATTCTGGGTGTAGTTGACCAAACTGGATATTTTCTAAGAAGACAGCAGTGCTAGACAGCAGGGGCCTGATCTACTAAGATCCAAATAAGTGCTAACTAGAATTTGCAATTTGCATTTGAATGGGAATTTCGCCGAACCGCCGATACACCTGAGCGTAACTGAAATGCTTGAATGTCCAGGGTGAGTGGAGTGTGTGGATGTTGGAACGGTTCATATCGAATGAGGAATGTGGAATATGCAGTCGATTGTAAATTTCCCATTCATTGTCAAAGGGGAGAAACTTATTGGAAATTCCGGTAAAAAAAAGGTAATTTTGGGAAAGGAACAACATGTCAACGTTGTCATATTGGCAACGACAGTGAAACCTGGAGAGGCGTGATTGGGAAGAATGACCGCCCGGATCTGAACCCGAGTGGTGTTTTGTTATTGGACTTTTGTGCTCGTCACAGATTGTCCATAACAAACACCATGTTCAAACATAAGGGTGTCCATATGTGCACTAGGCACCAGGACACCCTAGGCTGCAGTTCCATGATCGACTTTGTAGTTGTCATCGGATTTGCGGCCTCATATTTTGGACACTCGCATGAAGAGAGGGGCGGAGCTTTCTACCGATCACCATCTGGTGGTGAGTTGGCTGCGATGGTGGGGGAGGAGTTTAAATTCCCCACCTCCGGAAGAACTTTGAATATGTCACGAGGGAGGCATGGATATTGAGTCCAAGTGGACCATGTTCTATACCTATATTGTCGAGGCGGCCGATTGGAGCTGTGGTCGCAAGGTGGTTGGTGCCTGTCGTGGCGGTAATCCCAGAAGCCGCTGGTGTCCAGTAAGGGATGCCGTCAGGCTGAAGAAAGAGTCCTATCAGGTCTTTTTGGCTCATGGGACTCCGGAGGCAGAGGACAGGTATCGACAGGCCAACCCGTGTGTGGCTTCTGCGGTTGCGGCAGCAAAAACTCGAACATGCGAGGAGTTCGGGGAAAATGACTTCAGGACGGCTTCGAAGCGATTCTGGACCACCATCCGCCGCCTCAGGAAGGGGAAGCAGTGCACTGTCAACACCGTGTATGGTGGGGATGGTGTTCTGCTGACCTCCACTGCGGATGTTGTGGATCGGTGGAGGGAATTCTTCGAAGACCTCCTCAATCCCACCAACACGTCTTCCTATGAGGAAGCAGTGCCTGCGGAATCTGTGGTGGGCTCTCCTATTTCCTATTTCTGGGGCTGAGGTTGCCGAGGTAGTTAAAAAGCTTCCTCGGTGGCAAGGTCCCGGGGGTGGATGAGATCCGCCCGGAGTTCCTTAAGGCTCTGGATGCTTTGGGGCTGTCTTGGTTGACAAGACTCTGCAACATCGCGTGGACATCGGGGGCAGTACCTCTGGATTGGCAGACCGGGGTGGTGGTTCCTCTCTTTAAGAAGGGTAACCGGAGGGTGTGTTCCAACTATCGTGGGATCACACTTTTCAGCCTTCCCGGTAAGGTCTATTCAGTTGTACTGGAGAGGACGCTACGCCGGATAGTCGAACCTCGGGATCAGGAGGAACAGTGTGGTTTTTGTCCTGGTCGTGTAACTGTGGACCAGCTCTCTACTCTCGGCAGGGTCCTTGAGGGTACATGGGAGTTTTCCCAAAAAGTCTACATTTCCTTTGTGGACTTGGAGAAGGCATTCAACTGTGTACCCCTGGAAGTCATGTGGTGAGTGCTCAGAGAGTATGGGGTATCGGACTGTCAGATTGTGGCGGTCCGCTCCCTGTATGATCGGTGTCAGAACTTGGTCCGCATTGCCAGCATTAAGTAAGACACGTTTCCAGTGAGGGTTGGACTCCGCCAAGGCTGCCCCTTGTCACCGATTCTGTTCATAACTTTTATGGACATAATTTCTCGGCGCAGTCAGGGCGTTAAGGGGATCCGGTTTGGTGGCTGCAGGATTACGTCTTAGCTTTTTGCAGATGATGTGGTCCTGATGGCTTCATCTGGCCAGGATCTTCAGCTATCACTGGATCGGTTCGCAGCCGAGTGTTGAGCAACTGGGATGGGAATCAGCACCTCCAAGTTCGAGCCCATGGTTCTCGGCCGGAAAAGGGTGGAGTGCCATCTCTGGGTCGGGGTAGGAGATCTTGTTCCAAGTGGAGGAGTTCAAGTACCTCAAAGTCTTGTTCACGAGTGATGGAAGAGTGGATCGTGAGATCGACAGGCGGATCGATGCGGCGTCTTCAGTAATGCGGACGCAGGTTTTCCTGCTCGTCAGGGTTCCCTGCGAAACAGGCTTGTAGGGATGATGTAGCCTCTGTGTTTTTTCCTGACCTAACGTGTGTGTATGTATATATATATATATATATATATATATATATATATATATATATATATATATATATATATATATATATATATATATATATATATATATATATATATTTTTTGTCCTGACCTAACGTGTGTGTGTATATATATATATATATATATATATATATATATATATATATATATATATATATATATATATATATATATATATATATATATATATATATATATATACATATATATATTAGGGCTGGGAGTCTTTGGGTGTCCCACGATTCGATTCAAAATCGATTCTGGGGGTCACGATTTGATTCAAAATCGATTTTTTTTAAAAATTCAAAACGATTCTCGATTCAAAAACGATTTATTTTTAAACAATACACAACAATACCATAATAATGCAATACAATTTAATTTTGGAGTTCTGAACTTGTAATTTCTTGCAGTGTTTATTAAGTGGTAATATGTCACATTTGTCCCAATTAACTTTATACCCTGATAAACAGCCATATTCAGTGATGACATTATTGATATAAAGAAGACAGGAGTTAACATGTGACAGGTAAAAAAATTATGTCGTCACAATACATCGATAGCTTATTATACTGAGAGCCAATATTTATACCATGAATATTATTTTCACTTCTTATTTTTGCAGCTAAGGGTTCAATAACCAAATTAAATAATAATCCAGATGCAGGACATCCCTGTTTTACTCCTCTTTTTAACAAAAAAGGTTCTGAAATATGATTATTGGTTTTGACTGATGCCATGGGCCTTGTATAAAGCATCTTAATCCATTGTATAAAATTATCTCCAAATCCAAATTTACGTAATGTGCAAAACATAAATGACCAGTTTATGCGGTGGAATGCTTTCTCCGCATCAACACTACATACTGCTGTGGGATAAGGGAGACTTCTAGCATAGTAAATAACATTCAACAATTTCCTTGTATTGTCTGAAGATTGTCGACCTTCCATGAAGCCAGTTTGGTCAGTATGAATTAATTTTCCTATTACATTTGATAATCGTGTGGGTAAGATTTTTGCCAAGATTCAAAAGGATTCTCTATTCATTCAATACATAGGATTTCAGCAGGTTCTACCCCAGTCTGCTGACATGCAAGCAGAGTAGTAGATTTTTGTAAAAAGCTTTTATAATTGTAAAGGACAATGTTTTATCAACTGATTGCAATAATGTACATTTAACTATTAAATGAACCAAAAATATGACTTATTTTATCTTTGTGAAAATATTGGACACAGTGTGTTGTCAAGCTTATGAGATGCGATGCAAGTGTAAGCCACTGTGACACTATTGTTCTTTTTTATTTTAATGTCTAATGATAATGTCAATGAGGGATTGCATTGTTATGGTATTGCTGTGTATTGTTTTGTTGGATTGATTAATAAAAATTAAAAAAAATTAAAAAAAATAGATTTTTTAAAAATGAGAATCGATTCTGAATCGCACAACGTCAGAATCGCGATTCGAATTCGAATCGATTTTTTCCCCCACCCCTAATATATATATATATATATATATATATATATATATATATATATATATATATATATATATATATATATATATATATATATATATATATATATATATATATATATATATATATATATATATATATATATATATATATATATATATATATATATATACAGTATATACATATACTGTATGTATATATATATATATACACTACCGTTCAAAAGTTTGGGGTCACATTGAAATGTCCTTATTTTTGAAGGAAAAGCACTGTACTTTTCAATGAAGATAACTTTAAACTAGTCTTAACTTTAAAGAAATACACTCTATACATTGCTAATGTGGTAAATGACTATTCTAGCTGCAAATGTCTGGTTTTTGGTGCAATATCTACATAGGTGTATAGAGGCCCATTTCCAGCAACTATCACTCCAGTGTTCTAATGGTACAATGTGTTTGCTCATTGGCTCAGAAGGCTAATTGATGATTAGAAAACCCTTGTGCAATCATGTTCACACATCTGAAAACAGTTTAGTTAGCTCGTTACAGAAGCTACAAAACTGACCTTCCTTTGAGCAGATTGAGTTTCTGGAGCATCACATTTGTGGGGTCAATCAAACGCTCAAAATGGCCAGAAAAAGAGAACTTTCATCTGAAACTCGACAGTCTATTCTTGTTCTTAGAAATGAAGGCTATTCCACAAAATTGTTTGGGTGACCCCAAACTTTTGAACATTAGGTCAGGAAAAACACAGAGGCTATATCATCCCTACAAGCCTGTTTCGCAGGGCACCCTGAAGAGTGTATGTATGTACATAATGTAGTAATATATACTTGCAGTGTTTTTATAAAACATTGATGAAGTGGTTTTAGAGGACTTTGAAGGCTACAACGGTGACTCGCATTTGCAAGCGTTTTTTTTTGTAACCCTGAAAAAAAAAGACGTGTTCTTGTCTCTCATAATGATTGTGAAAAAAAAAGTGAATTCCCTCTTTAAGTGCCTGGCAGCTATAAGGTGCTGCAAAGGCTGAAACAGGTGTTTTATTCCTTGTATGTAGGAGTTTAGGAAATGGGATTTCTGCTGAGACCGCTCTTGTCGCCTATGGAAACCATTCGTTCTGCATTTGGGTGTCGTTAAAAAACAAAATGGAAGTCTCTGGAAATAGATCCGTGTGGTATGAGAAAGATTGCATACATCACACACACACTCTCCTCTCTGTTCAACTTGTGTTCAAAGGCAGAGGAAATCCACCTTCCAACGTCCACTTTGATCTGCACACGCAGCTCTTAAACGCCTGGACGCAGGATTATAGCGTCACACTATTTCCCTTGTGCCACACCATACGTTGTGGACCAGCACTCGCACGCATTCCGCCAACAATTTGAGGGAAGTCAAGTGCGTTTTTGTCTCAGCCTGAGCGGCCAAGTGTTGAACTTTGTCTGAGGTTCGATTCCGTGGTTCACAGCAGCATGCAGGCCAGGCTTTATGTGAAACGTGAGTGTGAATGCTCGTGGTATTTAGCATCGGGGTGAGGATCTGGTCCGGACCCAAATTCCAAGTCTGTGATTGAATGACAGCCACGGCGAACAAAACGCCACGCTGTGCAAACAAGCAAAGTACAGTAACGCACTGTGGAGTGGTGTGTGCATGTGCACGCCTGTGATCCGCGTCTATGTGGTAACATGAGCCCACAGGGAAAACGTTCCTAGGATTCCGGGTGGGTTTGGGTGTCGTGGCTCGCCGGCTGAGGCCTCCAGAGTGGTGCTGGGAATGCTGCCTCTGCACGGACAGAAAGTCCCCACACTGACAGTACATACTCATCGATATGTGTGGTATACACACAATGTAGTGAAGATGCGAACAAATCCCCCACTGTTTTATTTTGATGCAACATGATTTAAAGTAAAGGCATGGATAATACAAAACCCAAAAGCAGTGAAGTTGTCACGTTGTGTAAATGGTAAACAAAAATAGATTACAATAATTTGCAAATCCTTTTCAACTTATATTCAATTGAATAGACTGCAAAGACAAGATATTTAATGTTCACACTGACAAACTTCTTTTTTTTTTTTGCAAATAATCATGAACTTAGAATTTAATGGCAGCAACACATTGCAAAAAAGTTGTCAGAGTGGCATTTTTACCGCTGTGTTACATGGCCTTTCCTTTTAACAACACTCAGTAAACGTTTGGGAACTGAGGAGACACATTTTTGAAGTGGAATTATTTCCCATTCTTGCTTGATGTACAGCTTAAGTTGTTCAACAGTCTCCCTTCTGATATTTTAGGCTTCATAATGCGCCACACATTTTCAATGGGAGACAGGTCTGGACTACAGGCAGGCCAGTCTAGTACCCAAACTCTTTTACTATGAAGCCACGCTGTTGTAACTCGTGGCTTGGCATTGTCTTGCTGAAATAAGCAGGGGCGTCCATGATAACGTTGCTAGGATGGCAACATATGTTGCTCCAAAAGCTGTATGTACCTTTCAGCATTAATGGCGCCTTCACAGATGTGTAAGTTACCCATGTCTTGGGCACTAATACACCCCCATACCATCACACATGCTGGCTTTTCAACTTTGCACCTAGAACAGTCTGGATGGTTGTTTTCCTCTTTGATCCGGAGGACACGAAACATGTTGCAGGCATCAAATGAGCTCATATTTGCAAAAAATGAAGTTTCTCAGTGTGAACGTTAAGTATTTTGTCTTTGCAGTCTCTTCAATTGAATATAAGTTGAAAAGTATTTGCCAATCATTGTATTCTGTTTTTATTTACCATTTACAACATATCTCTCCGACCTCCTTCAGCCTTACTGCCCCCCAATCCTTAAGATCAGCCGATCAGCTGCTATTGACGGTCCCTGACACAAGGCTGAAGCTTAGAGGTGACAGAGCTTTCGCCGCTGCTGCTCCCAAGCTCTGGAACCACTTACCTTTGAGTGTTAGACAGGCCTCCACTCTTCCTGTTTTTAAATCGCTCTTAAAAACATACTTTTATTCCATGGCTTTTAACACTGAGTGATCTCCATCCTGCCATGGCGTCCCACAATGCACCTGCTGTGAACCTGTTTTTATGTTTTATTTATTTATTTATTTTTTATCGTGCTCTGTTTGTGTTGTGGAGTGCTTGCTCGTTTCTCTTGTGTTATCTTTTAACTCGCCCATTGTACAGCACTTTGGCTACCTCTGTGGTAAATTTTAAATGTGCTTTATAAATAAAGGTGATTTGATTTAATTTGATTTACACAACGTGACAACTTCACTGCTTTTGGGATTTGTATAATATAATACATAATATAACAATATAACATGATGCAGATGTAGTGTTAGTTCTTTTGGAAGAGAAACATGTGATGACAACATACCTGCTGGATATGTTCCTATAGCCTCTTAATGTTAATAACACCTATTCGAAGAAAATAGTCTAAAATCACACTGGAAGCTTTTTTAAGAAGGGCGAAGAAAAGTGGCAGCATGAGTCGTGCCTCCTGATCCACACCAAGAACCTCTCAGCTTCACTTTGCCGAGCGACTCATGTCCAAGCCTCCAATTTCCAGTCTGCCCGTTGATTGACAGATAGGCTGAATGGTGACACATTTAAGGGTTGCGCTTGGGATTCCGGCCCAGAAATGTCGATGTCAGCTTCCTGACTCGCTTTGAATGAATAACCTTTGGCCATTTTTTGTTTGGCGCTGCAGTTTTCAGTATGAAATGTGGACTGTTAGTGCATGTGTGTAGGGGGTATGCCATGGACTGTTACTGAATGTGTGTGTAGGGGGTATGCCATGGACTGTTACTGAATGTGTGTGTAGGGGGTATGCCATGGACTGTTAGTGCATGTGTGTAGGGGGTATGCCATGGACTGTTAGTACGTGTGTGTGTAGGGGGTATGCCATGGACTGTTACTGAATGTGTGTGTAGGGGGTATGCCATGGACTGTTACTGAATGTGTGTGTAGGGGGTATGCCATGGACTGTTACTGAATGTGTGTGTAGGGGGTATGCCATGGACTGTTAGTGTGTGTGCGTGTAGGGGGTATGCCATGGACTGTTACTGAATGTGTGTGTAGGGGGTATGCCATGGACTGTTACTGAATGTGTGTGTAGGGGGTATGCCATGGACTGTTACTGAATGTGTGTGTAGGGGGTATGCCATGGACTGTTAGTGCATGTGTGTAGGGGGTATGCCATGGACTGTTAGTACGTGTGTGTGTAGGGGGTATGCCATGGACTGTTACTGAATGTGTGTGTAGGGGGTATGCCATGGACTGTTACTGAATGTGTGTGTAGGGGGTATGCCATGGACTGTTACTGAATGTGTGTGTAGGGGGTATGCCATGGACTGTTAGTGTGTGTGCGTGTAGGGGGTATGCCATGGACTGTTAGTGTGTGTGTGTGTAGGGGGTATGCCATGGACTGTTAGTGCATGTGTGTAGGGGGTATGCCATGGACTGTTACTGAATGTGTGTGTAGGGGGTATGCCATGGACTGTTAGTGCATGTGTGTAGGGGGTATGCCATGGACTGTTACTGAATGTGTGTGTAGGGGGTATGCCATGGACTGTTACTGAATGTGTGTGTAGGGGGTATGCCATGGACTGTTACTGAATGTGTGTGTAGGGGGTATGCCATGGACTGTTAGTGCGTGTGGGTGTAGGGGGTATGCCATGGACTGTTACTGAATGTGTGTGTAGGGGGTATGCCATGGACTGTTAGTACGTGTGTGTGTAGGGGGTATGCCATGGACTGTTAGTGCGTGTGTGTAGGGGGTATGCCATGGACTGTTACTGAATGTGTGTGTAGGGGGTATGCCATGGACTGTTACCGAATGTGTGTGTAGGGGGTATGCCATGGACTGTTACTGAATGTGTGTGTAGGGGGTATGCCATGGACTGTTAGTGCGTGTGTGTGTAGGGGGTATGCCATGGACTGTTACTGAATGTGTGTGTAGGGGGTATGCCATGGACTGTTAGTGCGTGAGTGTGTAGGGGGTATGCCATGGACTGTTAGTGCGTGTGTGTGTAGGGGGTATGCCATGGACTGTTAGTGCGTGTGTGTGTAGGGGGTATGCCATGGACTGTTACTGAACGTGTGTGTAGGGGGTATGCCATGGACTGTTGCTGAATGTGTGTGTAGGGGGTATGCCATGGACTGTTACTGAATGTGTGTGTAGGGGGTATGCCATGGACTGTTAGTGCGTGTGTGTGTAGGGGGTATGCCATGGACTGTTACTGAATGTGTGTGTAGGGGGTATGCCATGGACTGTTAGTGCGTGAGTGTGTAGGGGGTATGCCATGGACTGTTAGTGCGTGTGTGTGTAGGGGGTATGCCATGGACTGTTACTGAATGTGTGTGTAGGGGGTATGCCATGGACTGTTACTGAATGTGTGTGTAGGGGGTATGCCATGGACTGTTAGTGCGTGAGTGTGTAGGGGGTATGCCATGGACTGTTAGTGCGTGTGTGTGTAGGGGGTATGCCATGGACTGTTACTGAATGTGTGTGTAGGGGGTATGCCATGGACTGTTAGTGCGTGTGTGTGTAGGGGGTATGCCATGGACTGTTACTGAATGTGTGTGTAGGGGGTATGCCATGGACTGTTACTGCGTGTGTGTGTGTGTAGGGGGTATACCATAGACTGTTACTGCGTGTGTGTGTGTGTAGGGGGTATGCCATGGACTGTTACTGCGTGTGTGTGTGTGTGTGTAGGGGGTATGCCATGGATTGTTAGTGTGTGTGTGTGTAAGGGGTATGCCATGGACTGTTACTGCGTGTGTGTGTAAGGGGTATGCCATGGACTGTTACTGCATGTGTGTGAGGGGGTATGCCATGGACTGTTAGTGCGTGTGTGTGTAAGGGGTATGCCATGGACTGTTAGTGCGTGTGTGTGTAAGGGGTATGCCATGGACTGTTAGTGCGTGTGTGTGTAGGGGGTATGCCAAGTTTTTCATGAAAGGTACTAAATGCACCTGACCTGGTGGTCTATGTTTGTTAGTCCTGCATGTGCTCTTTATAGTAGCCAACAGAGACTGACCCTTGACCCCCTCACTCAGCACCCTATCCTCTGTGCATGTACAGTAAACAGATGCATGCCTTTGGTTGTAGTTACAGTGCACATGCACTCACTTCATGAGGCACACCTACACTGTCCAATACGCTGCAATACAATCATTGAACAATATGTGGACTTTTGTGGGGGGCGGATGTTTGCAGGGACATCTACAGCGTCACAGCACTGCCAAAATCCACGGGTACATGCCGGTTTAGATTGGGTGTGACCAGGAGGCGTTCATGGTGACCAATCAGAAAGGAGGGAAGTTTCTGCGTCGTGGATTCAATGTCTGCCCTTAAAGGGGAACTGCACTTTTTTTTGGAATTTTGCCTATCGTTCCCAATCATTCAAGAAGACAAAAGGTTTTTTGTTTTTTTTGCATTCTAACATGTAAAAATCGACTCGTTCTAGGTGGCTAGCAATGCAGTTAATGGGAGCAATCAATTCTACCTCTAAATCACTTTAAAAATGCATTCAAAAAGCGTCAACAATTTACGTTCTGTAACGTGTATAATAACCAAACTGTAACAACATTGTTATTGTAAGAGTGAACACTGAGGAACTCTTTTTCATCAGCGTGCTTTGGTGTTAGCCGTAAAAGCTAACTACGCAAAGAGGTAAGCTAGCTTCTACGTCAGCACGAAACGCGTTTGAGTTTGTAATACACAACACTGTGATAGAACACCAATCTGTACTGAGGTAAAAACATGAACAATCATATTACAGTATCTGTAAAGTATTATTTCATGTTTTGTTTGTACACAACTAGCCAGACAGTGTATGTACTGTAGTGTACGGTGAAGTTCTGCATGTATCATGATCAATAGTATAGTGACTTACTCCATGGACAGTTGTCCGTTTGGTCCAGCTGGCCGGGGACGTTTCCAGTTGATTTGGGTAAGCACTCCACTAATTCAGCATAGCTTGTCTCAAAGTTCCAAATTTGCAGCGTGGCCACGCCGCCTCTCTGGGCTGCTCCAACGTTTCAGCCTCTTCTTTGTGCTCGCTTCTATAAGCAGCGGTTCATCCTCCGTATATTCAGCTTCAAAAAGATAATGTTGTGAATCCTCATTTGGCCATAAATAGTCGTCTTTGATGTCTGTTACCAAGTCTGCCATGATTAGAAAACACACTCGTGTTTGATACCGGGAGTAGGAACACATTTGTTTTGGGAAGTCGGAAGTGAGCTGCCGTTGGAAACAGAAATCAATGCGCCGAAGAATTAGTCTGTCTTCCTAGCTCAAGACAGACACCTAAAAAGTAAATAAATGGTGTTTACAGGTGAAATAACCGCCAATAGATTGCAATGAGAAAGAATATATTTATTGGCTGCTGGGCGGGATCATTGGTCAGCTTCATTGATCATCATGATCGGAAAATCATCATCTTAACTCCCTGTTGTTGTCTAACTTTTGAGATAGCTGTGTCACTGGTGTGTGTGTGTAAGTGACAGGAAGAAAAGCTCTGGTGAGGCGTCATGTATAAATCTCCAAACCAAAACCTGAGACAAGGGGAACAGTTTAGGATTCAGATGAAAACACTATTGCGTGCACCTTTTTCAGTTGGATACCACTATGACCACCATAGTCCACCTAGTGTTCACCTCAATCATTGTTCTCTTTCAAAGCTCCCTTTGTCCATGCGGTTCTTCTTCTATTCGATCTGTGTGTTGTTGTTTTTTTGCAGGTGTACCAGATGAAGTGAGCGTGTTTGTTTTGCGAAATGGTACAGTAGGCGCTGTACAGTATGCTCACACTGCAAGAATACAGTCCAGATGTGACATTTAATCGAGCCTGCCATTTATACAACACGCTATAATAAAAAGCCAGCCATTACGCGCATACAAAGCAATCTTTTATGTAGGAAAAAGAAAAAACAAATATGCACTTTACGTGTTTCCTCCATGTTGACTGCCAACTTGAAGCTGTAGATCAGGCCGTGGTTGGAATCAGACAAACAGGTGGTCACAGAGGATCATGGTACACACCTGTCTATACCCCAATGCATAGTTTACTGTCCTGGCTGCACGCCTCCCTGCATGCACCAAATGCCCCTCCACTTCTCCATGCACACCCAAACCCTCTCTCCGCATGTCCACAGCACGGGAAAATAACACAAACGTCATCATTTAATATATTATTGAAATGAAAAAGATCCATTTGGCAGCAGTCCACTAACCCACTCACAATTAAAGGCCATCCACTCAACGTGGCTCTAACAGCAATAATGAAAAATACTTTGCAATGTGGCCTTTATTCCAGGAGAATGTTGATGGTTGTCACACTCATTCCATCTCTCCACTAGGGGGTGTTCTTTCTCAAATAGAGGTATGGAATGTTCCCGAATTGGGATCAAAGGTCACCTACTGCACATAAAAAGACAGCTGAACTTAAGGTCAGAGGACCTTTTGTGCTGTTTTTTATATACATTCATAAGTATTCAGCTCATCTGTACTGTGTCTTCAAGGCTTTTACTGGCTTTATAATAAATTATTTATAACCTTATTAAGTACGAAGGAAACGCTTTTGGAGGGTTGCATATGACGTCATATCGGTTTTCCTTCTTAACGGCTTAATTGACACGATGGGCAAGCAGCATTAAAACAAGTGAGTGTAGAGTTTGATCAGAAAATGTGGTATTGCTGTTCTGTTCTTAGGTGTTCCAGTCGTTCAAATATAGAGATAGGAAAGAAGTTCCATAGAGTCCCCTAAGAAGTGGTTTGTAAAGGTCATAATATCAGGGAAAAAACTAAAGTGCGTCGAAGGAAATGGCTCTTAAAAATATCACTTTCATCATCTTGTGGAACTTGCCCGTGTCTGCAGTGATCACTTTGTAAAATGTTTGACCATTTTGATTTGTTTGAGAAACTTTCTGTGATGCAATCAAGTGTATTCTCTACTATATTAGTAGTGTTTGAGAGCAGAACTAAACATAAAGAAAGGACAATAGATCACTTTAGTTTGTGTTCTTTGGTGGTTGCTATGCCTAAATATAACTAGAAGACCTGCTTGTGCAAATAAACTAACTCATGTTAAGTCCTAGTAATAAATATTGTCATTGTTGATCCAATCCACCGAAACGAAAAACTTAGTATTATAAAGTAGATGACTAAATCTCAACAGCATAAACTGAATCTTGATGTCGCTAGCAAACATTGCTGAACAATAGGGCTAAATAATGAGCCAAAATATCAACTTCACAGCATAAAAACAACTGCAGACATGAATGGTAGATGAGACTAATATTTGTAGCAGGAAATCAACTGCAAACAAACTCATACTTTTTCTCATTAGCGTAACGATCACATCAGCACTCATTATGTCAATCAAATACGCTACTTAGGGATGTACGAATAAATCCGACTTTGTCTTTCACTGATTAATGTTTAATTTGGGGACCCCTCAGATGTAAAGACATGATGTGCCTCCAATCTTTTCTTCTCTAAATACCGTGAGTATCAAGTGAAGTGAAGTTCATGATTGCTTTTATATATATTTGCCTCTGAACCTTTCAAAATAAGTCTAAATCTGCACAAATACAGGTAAATAAACTGTAGCCCAATGGGACTTAGACTATGGCCTGAAACCCAGAAGCTCCTCTAGGTCACGTGATTGCAACCCAGTTATAGTTTAGATCAGGGGTCTTCAACACGGCGTCCACAAAGGTACTGCAAAAGGGCTTTGACATTTTTTGTTTATTGAAATGTATTTTATATTCCTCCCGAAATTCAAATTCAGATTTCTCTAAATAGACATGAACATTGCTCCAACATACTGTAGTGTAGTTTATAAGTGGCAGTGGCAAGGACGCCCTACTTTCTACTACTTGCAGATTTTAAAATTGAAACGTGAATAAATTATTGTTATCTTCATGTTGGCATTTAAGATAGCTAGCGATTAGCGGCACAAGTTTCCGCAAACAATTAGCGCGCAAGATGCCAGCTAGCGATTTGCGCTCTAATTCAAAGCTAGCGATTAGCGGTGTAAGCTACCAACAAACAATTACAGCGCCAGTTCCCAGTGATTAGCATGCCGGTTGCGCGCTAGAAATTACCGCGCTCGTTGCCGTTGACTATTAGCAGCGCTATACTGTATTATTTGAATATTGTATTGTTGCACAATAACAAACTACCTTTAGATCCAGTTTAGTATATAAAAGATATTACATATTGTTATGAAGGTGTCTGTTACTACATTATATATAATTGCAGTGTGTATATTGTACATATTACATATTGTTATGAAGGTGTCTGTTACTACATTATATATATAATTGCAGTGTGTATATTGTACATATTACATATTGTTATGAAGGTGTCTGTTACTACATTACATACATACTTGCCGTGTGTAAATAAAATGTTGATGGAGGGTTTTGAAGTTGTTTTACAGGACTTTGAAGGCTAACGTTTTTAAGTGTTTTTTATCATCTTTAAAACCCTAAAAAAAGACGTGTGTACTTGTCTCTCATAATGATTGTAAATTATAGGAAAAATTGCAATAGGAGTGCAGTTCCCCTTTAAGTTGAGTGAACAATTGTTTTTTTAGAGTGTCATTCTGCCTTCTTGCTTCCTTGAAACTGATTTTTCCAGTTAAAATAACATTCCCTGTGATTGTCTTCGATAGTTAATGATTTATTTGTCTCAGAATGAGTTGGACAGTGACAGGAATACACACTTTCAAATAACACCATCTTAAATGTGATGAATGTTTTCCTTTATGAGCAATTCACACTTGAGTAAACAACTGTTGTCCCCCAACTCTGTATGAGGAGCTTCTCTATATTGTTTGCTAATGCTGCCACCTGCTGGTTAAATGGCCTCAGTGAAGTTCAATACTTGCTCGCTTGACTTCAGTTTTATATCAGACATTTACATTTACTTTTATCCATCCATTTTTTACCGCTTTTCCCTCTCAGGCTTGCGGGTGGCTGGAGCCTATCCCAGTTGCACTCGGGGGGGAGGCGGGTTACACCCTGGACAAGTCGCAGATAGACAACATTCACACTCAGTTTTAGACTTTTAAATTGATTGTTTTGACTTGTTTCATGGGCAGTGTTGCTATGGTTTCCTATTTACTGTATGTAGCAACAGAAAATGACTGTCAAATGACTTGTTAAGCATTTTTCTGCGGATTCTCTTTGATCTAATCAAAAATCTGGCGAATTAAAGAAGCGGACGATGCATTGAGGTGGAAAATAATTGCACTCACTGGCTCTTGATCTGGAACATCATGCCTGGATAACAACCTTGTAACTGCCACCAGATCCCTTTAGTGTCATTCATCCCTTCAATTTCTACGGCCAGAGCTGGAGCCTATCCCAGCTTACTCTGAGGGAGAGGTACAGCCTCCTCTGGTTGACAGCTTTGTACACCTATATGGACAGATTGGAGTTTGTCCACCTTTATGGACAGATTGGAGTTTGTCCACCTTTATGGACAGATTGGAGTTTGTCCACCTTTATGGACAGATTGGAGTTTGTCCACCTATATGGACAGATTGGAGTTTGTCCACCTATATGGACAGATTGAAGTTTGTCCACCTTTATGGACAGATTGGAGTTTGTCCACCTTTATGGACAGATTGGAGTTTGTCCACCTTTATGGACAGATTGGTGTTTGTCCACCTATATGGACAGATTGGAGTTTGTCCACCTATATGGACAGATTGAAGTTTGTCCACCTTTATGGACAGATTGGAGTTTGTCCACCTTTATGGACAGATTGGAGTTTGTCCACCTTTATGGACAGATTGAAGTTTGTCCACCTTTATGGACAGATTGGAGTTTGTCCACCTTTATGGACAGATTGGAGTTTGTCCACCTTTATGGACAGATTGGAGTTTGTCCACCTATATGGACAGATTGAAGTTTGTCCATCTTTATGGACAGATTGGTGTTTGTCCACCTATATGGACAGATTGGAGTTTGTCCACCTATATGGACAGATTGAAGTTTGTCCATCTTTATGGACAGATTGGTGTTTGTCCACCTATATGGACAGATTGGTGTTTGTCCACCTATATGGACAGATTGGAGTTTGTCCACCTTTATGGACAGATTGGAGTTTGTCCACCTTTATGGACAGATTGGAGTTTGTCCACCTATATGGACAGATTGGAGTTTGTCCACCTATATGGACAGATTGAAGTTTGTCCACCTTAATGGACAGATTGGAGTTTGTCCACCTTTTTGGACAGATTGGAGTTTGTCCACCTTTTTGGACAGATTGGAGTTTGTCCACCTTTATGGACAGATTGGTGTTTGTCCACCTATATGGACAGATTGGAGTTTGTCCACCTATATGGACAGATTGAAGTTTGTCCACCTTTATGGACAGATTGGAGTTTGTCCACCTTTATGGACAGATTGGAGTTTGTCCACCTTTATGGACAGATTGGAGTTTGTCCACCTTTATGGACAGATTGGAGTTTGTCCACCTATATGGACAGATTGGAGTTTGTCCACCTTTATGGACAGATTGGAGTTTGTCCACCTTTATGGACAGATTGGAGTTTGTCCACCTATATGGACAGATTGGAGTTTGTCCACCTATATGGACAGATTGAAGTTTGTCCACGTTTATGGACAGATTGGATTTTGTCCACCTTTATGGACAGATTGGAGTTTGTCCACCTTTATGGACAGATTGGAGTTTGTCCACCTATATGGACAGATTGGAGTTTGTCCACCTTTATGGACAGATTGGAGTTTGTCCACCTATATGGACAGATTGGAGTTTGTCCACCTATATGGACAGATTGGAGTTGAGCTTCTGGACTGTACAGTTTGAGGAAATTGGCAAACTTGACTAAACCACACAAAGAGAGAATGCAAACTCCACACAAAGATGTTTAAGGTAAAAAGTCAAATTCTAACTCAGAACTTCCTGGCTGTGCGGTGCATTGACCACCAATCAAACCCATCCATCTATTTTGCTTGTCCTCATTAGGGTTAGGGGTGACCCGGAGACTGTCCCAGTTGGCGGGCACACACGAAGCCGGAATACCTGGAGAAAACCCTTGCAAGCACTGGGAAAACATGCAAACTCCACCTGGGTTTTGAAATGAGATCTCTGACATTCTAACTATTGATTGATTGATTGAAACTTTTATTAGATTGCACAGTGAAGTACATATTCCGTACAATTGACCACGAAATGGTAACACCCGAATAAGTTTTTCAACTTGTTTAAGTCGGGGTCCACTTAAATTGATTCATGATGAAGATATATACTATTTTCATAATACAGTCATCACACAAGATAATCATCAGAGTATATACAATGAATTGTTTACATTATTTACAATCCGGGGTGTGGGATATGGAGGGGGGGTTAGGATTGGATGGTATCAACACTTCAGTCATCAACAATTGCATCATCAGAGAAAGTTAGTTTAGGGTTGAAGTTGCCTGGTGGTGTTGTTTTAGTGCGGTTTTGAAGGAAGATAGAGATGCCCTTTCTTTTACACCTGTTGGGAGCGCATTCCACATTGATGTGGCATAGAAAGAGAATGAGTTAAGACCTTTGATAGATCGGAATCTGGGTTTAACGTCCAGCATGCTGCCCTACCGCGTAAAAACAGTTAATACTCTTAGACCTGACTTGACCTACAACTTGGAATAAGTTTGTGGTGGAAGAATGGCAGACCATTTATAGGATTAACTAGAGCGGAAGTTCTGATCCAGGCTAATCTGTGGATACCTTTGACCTTTAAATATTCTTCAGGATGAATACATTCCAAAAGACATACACTTGACTTATTGTGCTTTCACATCTTGATGATGTATTATGTCCTAATTAATGTCCTGAGTACTATCTGATTGTGTCTTCATTGTGTGTTTATTGATTGGGAAAGTGAGACACTCACATAGGACGGGCCAACATGATGCCTGCAGTGCACATCATTGGGCACAAGAGAGCAGTATGGGACCTTGTTTCATTTCCCCTCCAAGTCATGTGCTTGTGACTAACATGTTATTACGTACTTGAATAGCTTCATAGATGCATGCTGCATATTGTGTATATGTACATGTCCAGCACTTTTATATACATTGTGTATATGTTCATGTCCAGCACTATTATATACATTGTGTATATGTACATGTCCAGCACTATTATATACATTGTGTATATGTACATGTCCAGCACTATTATATACAGTGTGTATATGTACATGTCCAGCACTATTATATACATTGTGTATATGTACATGTCCAGCACTATTAAATACATTGTGTATATGTACATGTCCAGCACTTTTGTATACATTGTGTATATGTACATGTCCAGCACTATTATATACATTGTGTATATGTACATGTCCAGCACTATTATATACATTGTGTATATGTACATGTCCAGCACTATTATATACAGTGTGTATATGTACATGTCCAGCACTATTATATATACATGGTTTATATGTACATGTCCAGCACTATTGTATGCATTGTGTATATGTACATGTCCAGCACTATTATATACATTGTGTATATGTACATGTCTAGCACTATTATATACATTGTGTATATGTACATGTCCAGCACTATTATATACATTGTGTATATGTACATGTCCAGCACTATTGTATGCATTGTGTATATGTACATGTCTAGCACTATTATATACATTGTGTATATGTACATGTCCAGCACTATTGTATGCATTGTGTATATGTACATGTCTAGCACTATTATATACATTGTGTATATGTACATGTCCAGCACTATTGTATGCATTGTGTATATGTACATGTCCAGCACTATTATATACATTGTGTATATGTACATGTCCAGCACTATTATATACATTGTGTATATGTACATGTCCAGCACTTTTGTATACATTGTGTATATGTACATGTCCAGCACTATTATATACATTGTGTATATGTACATGTCCAGCACTATTATATACATTGTGTATATGTACATGTCCAGCGCTGTTATATACAGTGTGTATATGTACATGTCCAGCACTATTATATACATTGTGTATATGTACATGTCCAGCGCTGTTATATACAGTGTGTATATGTACATGTCCAGCACTATTATATACATTGTGTATATGTACATGTCCAGCACTTTTGTATACATTGTGTGTATGTACATGTCCAGCACTATTATATACATTGTGTATATGTACATGTGCAGCACTATTATATACATTGTGTATATGTACATGTGCAGCACTATTATATACATTGTGTATATGTACATGTGCAGCACTATTATATACATTGTGTATATGTACATGTGCAGCACTACTATATACATTGTGTATATGTACATGTCCAGCACTATTATATACATTGTGTATATGTACATGTCCAGCACTATTATATACATTGTGTATATGTACATGTCCAGCACTATTGTATACATTGTGTATATGTACATGTCCAGCACTATTATATACATTGTGTATATGTACATGTCCAGCACTATTAAATACAGTATGTATATGTACATGTCCAGCACTATTGTATACATTGTGTATATGTACATGTCCAGCGCTGTTATATACATTGTGTATATGTACATGTCCAGCACTATTATATACATTGTGTATATGTACATGTGCAGCACTATTATATACATTGTGTATATGTACATGTCCAGCACTATTATATACATTGTGTATATGTACATGTCCAGCACTATTATATACATTGTGTATATGTACATGTGCAGCACTATTATATACATTGTGTATATGTACATGTCCAGCACTATTATATACATTGTGTATATGTACATGTCCAGCACTATTGTATACATTGTGTATATGTACATGTCCAGCACTATTATATACATTGTGTATATGTACATGTCCAGCACTATTATATACATTGTGTATATGTACATGTCCAGCACTATTGTATACATTGTGTATATGTACATGTGCAGCACTATTATATACATTGTGTATATGTACATGTCCAGCACTATTATATACATTGTGTATATGTACATGTCCAGCACTATTATATACATTGTGTATATGTACATGTCCAGCACTATTGTATACATTGTGTATATGTACATGTCCAGCACTATTATATACATTGTGTATATGTACATGTGCAGCACTACTATATACATTGTGTATATGTACATGTCCAGCACTATTGTATGCATTGTGTATATGTACATGTCCAGACCTATTAAGCCAGTAATAGCAGATTAAGGAGAAAGAGAGAACATAAGTGAGGCTATGAGATCAGTTTGTGGGCAAATAAATGCAGCTATTTGATAAATGGATCCTTGTTCATGAGTCCAGAGGAACATTGACTATACATGGCTGACTGAGTGTGATGGCAAGTTATGATTACAGAAAAGTGCTATTGATGAGTATTGACAAGTGGGTGCAGGTTGTTGACATAAGTGAATCATTACTCATGGATCACACTCGCCTCTTCACGCTCCCTTTTGCTCCCCAGGGTTGAGTTTGCTTAGAGAACATACCAGGTCAGGACAGGACCAGACCTGGAGTCAACTGACAAAACAAAGAGTGCTCCGAAAATATCCACAAACTCTAGAAAGCAAAAAACAACATTTACCTGTAGATTTATAGGCCAAACATACAAGATGTTTAAGTGGAGGTCAGCACAACTCCAATAAATCTCATGTGCATGAAGTCAGTTCAACATTTAGTGATTTAATGAGCTTTGTCCGACATACGTGTACGGTACCAAATGTGGATCCAGGTGCCAGCAAGTATGAAGAAAAACAGCAATAAATGAATAATAATAAGCAATAAACATAAATAACTTAAGAAGAGGTCGGACTGAGATTAAAACGCTGTGTGGAGTGACATGGATCATTAAAAATAAGCTGATTGTAATTGATTAAAAGGTTAAGTTATTTCCCGTGTGGGTATGGTGACATGCTGGTGGAATCTGCACAATGTCCGTTAGTTTTACGTGATTAAAGGTCCCCCGCAACCACCTAAAATGTCTCTGGGTGGAACTCGCTCTGCAGTGAACTGACGTGTTGTGGAGCTCCTTCAGGCCGTGTTACAATTAGCACCCGGCAGCATGTAAACAATCGTGACCGACACTCCCCTGGCAGACATGTCAGTCATAAGTTGTATCTCCTCACTGCCTCCCCGTGTTTTCTCTTTTTTCACAGTCAATTACTGGCAGCTCAGTCGCCAGAATTTGACCTTCACATTAGAAGCGCTACCGTGTTTCCCTTTACGTAATGCAATGTAAAATCAACAACTGTAGATATTACAGTAATTTGTTTTGCCAGAATTTTACCGTAAAAATAACAGAAATACCGTTTTTCAATTTACAGTATTAAAAAACACCATACATTTGGCGACTAAGCAGACCATTTTTTTTACCGTATAAAAACCTAAAAATATCCATGTTAGCTTGTTAATGCATCAAAGAAAAGCGATCAGACACATCACTCTAGTGCTCATATATTCATTAACTTGGTTTGAATAAAATAAACCACATTGTTGGTGTAGTTATGGATGTTACAGTTGTTCACGTGAGAACATTTATCATGCTGAAAACTGGCTTTCACTTAAATCAGTGCACTCGAAGGCTTCAGGGGAAAAAAAACTAAACATGAATATACAGTCGCGATCAAAAGGACATAATGTCATGGCTGTTTTGAGTATCCAATAATTTCTACAACTCTTATTTTTTTGTTATAGAGTGATTGGAGCACATACTTATTTGTAACAAAAAACATTCATGAAGTTTGGTTCTTTTATGAATTTATTATGGGTTTACTGAAAATGTGACCAAATCGGCTGGGTCAAAAGTATACATACAGCAATGTTAATATTTGGTTACATGTCCCTTGGCAAGTTTCACTGCAATAAGGCGCTTTTGGAAGGAGGATTACCTCCAAATTCTTCAGGACAACCTAAAATCATCAGCCCGGAGGTTGGGTCTTGGGCGCAGTTGAGTGTTCCAACAGGACAATGACCCAAACACACGTCAAAAGTGGTAAAGGAATGGCTAAATCAGGCTAGGATGAAGGTTTTAGAATGGTCTTCCCAAAGTCCTGACTTAAACGTGTGGACAATGCTGAAGAAACAAGTCCATGTCAGAAAACCAACAAATTTAGCTGAACCGCACCAATTTTGTCAAGAGGAGTGGTCAAAAATTCAACCAGAAGCTTGCCAGAAGCTTGTGGATGGCTACCAAATGTGCCTTATTGCAGTGAAACTTGCCAAGGGACATGTAACCAAATATTAACATTGCTGTATGTATACATTTGACCCAGCAGATTTGCTCACATTTTCAGTAGACCCATAATAAATACACAAAAGAAACAAACTTCATGAATTTTGTTTGTGACCAACAAGTATGTGTATACACATATGTATATATACATGTGTGTATATATATATATATATATATATATATATATATATATATATATATATATATATATATATATATATATATATATATATATATATATATATATATATATATATATATATATATATATACATGTATATAATATATATGTATATATATATATACATATATATATATATATATATATATATATATTATATGTATATATATATATATATTATATACATATATATAGTATATAGTATATATATATGTACATATATATATGTATATATCTGTATATGTATATATGTATACATACATATATAAAATGATGTCAATGTTTAAGCTGCCCGGACCCAAAACATAAGAGTTAATGTTTACGACCATTGAAATATGTTTTTTTAACATTATTTGAGCCCTCTAAACATGAAAAGGCACCGCTTAGCCTTAAATATTTGAATTTACAATTCAGGTACCCAATATGGTAGCCTTGAGTCCATTCTAATTGTCGGTACTGTACTTTTTCACATCCTGTGTAATTCCTCCAAGTGGGCTTCCATGTCCTGAAACCACTACTGTGTGTTGTTCTTGATCAACTTCACAGTTGCAACAGGATAACTGCAGACAGCAGTAGCATCTTCTGCGTGTCCTGACCCGTTGTTGGCCTTCCACATTGCTCACGGCAAAAGCTCATCAATCTCAAGTGGAGCTGTTATTGTTGTGGAAAATGAAGTACACCATCACTGTTTATCCTCACTTGTCCTCGTTAGCATGAAGTGGCGCGCCAAGTCCCATCGAGTCTTTCCATGTTTGTTTATATATATATATATATATACTGTATATATATATATATGTATACATACATACATATATATATGTATACATACATAAATGGGGAGGGGGTGTCGCACTAATATACAATGAAAACTATAATTTTACTCCTAACCTATATAATAAATATAACTCGTTTGAGGTGCTCACTATGAGGTTTGTCACACCGCTGCCTCTCCACCTGGCTGTTATCTACCGCCCCCCAGGGCCCTATTCGGACTTCATCAGTGAATTCTCAGAGTTTGTTGCCGATCTAGTGACGCACGCCGACAATATAATCATAATGGGGGACTTTAATATCCATATGAATACCCCATCGGACCCTCCATGCGTGGCGCTCCAGACTATAATTGATAGCTGTGGTCTTACACAAATAATAAATGAACCCATACGATAGATCTAGTGCTTGTCAGGGGTGTCACCACCTCTAAAGTTACGATAGTCCCGTACACTAAAGTAATGTCCGATCATTACCTTATAAAATTCGAAGTTCTGACTCATTGTCAACAAACTAATAATAATAATAATAACTACTATAGCAGCCGCAACATTAATGCTGCCACAACGACGACTCTTACTGACCTACTGCCTTCGGTAATGGCACCATTCCCAAATTATGTGGGCTCTATTGATAACCTCACTAACAACTTTAACGACGCCCTGCGCGACACCATTGATAGTGTAGCACCGCTAAAGCTAAAAAGGGCCCCTAAAAGGCGTACCCCATGGTTTACAGAAGAAACTAAAGCCCAGAAATTATCATGTAGAAAGCTGGAACGCAAATGGCGTGCGACTAAACTTGAGGTTTTCCATCAAGCACGGTGTGATAGTTTAATAACTTATAAACGCATGCTTACCTCAGCTAAAGCTAAATATTACTCAAATCTCATCCACCTCAACAAAAATGATCCTAAATTTTTGTTTAATACAGTAGCATCGATAACCCAACAAGGGACTCCTCCCAGTAGCTCCACCCACTCAGCAGATGACTTTATGAATTTCTTTAATAAGAAAATTAAAGTCATTAGAAAATATATTAAAGACAATGCATCTCAGCTACAACTGGGTTCTATTAACACAGATACGACTGTATATACGACGGACACTGCCCTCCAAAATAGTTTCTCTCTCTTTGATGAAATAACATTGGAGGAATTGTTAAAATGTGTAAATGGGACAAAACAAACAACATGTTTACTTGACCCAATTCCTGGGAAACTTATCAAGGAGCTTTTTGTATTATTAGGTCAATCAGTGTTAAATATTATAAACTTATCACTTTCCTCTGGCACTGTTCCCCTAGCATTCAAAAAAACGGTTATTCATCCTCTACTCAAAAGACCTAACCTCGATCCTGACCTCATGGTAAACTACCGGCCGGTGTCCCACCTTCCGTTTATCTCGAAAATCCTCTAAAAAATTGTCGCACAGCAGCTAAATAAACACTTAGCGTCTAACAATCTCTGTGAACCTTTCAATCCGGTTTCAGGGCAAATCACTCTACGGAGACAGCCCTCGCAAAAATGACTAATGATCTATTGCTAACGATGGATTCTGATGCGTCATCTATGTTGCTGCTTCTTGATCTTAGCGCCGCTTTCGATACTGTTGATCATAATATTTTATTAGAGTGTATCAAAACGCGTATTGGGATGTCAGACTTAGCCTTGTCTTGGTTTAACTCTTATCTTACTGACAGGATGCAGTGTGTCTCCCATAACAATGTGACCTCGGACTATGTTAAGGTAACGTGCGGAGTTCCCCAGGGTTCGGTTCTTGGCCCTGCACTCTTTAGTATTTACATGCTGCCGCAATATGAAGTAATTTTTTTGTCCAGAACATATTTTTCTTTACTCGTTATTGATGTATTTTTTGCAGCACTAAGTCGTGTATTATGCATGATATATACAGTTAATCTATTATTACACCCAAAAATGTGTTTTCTTCTATCCTTTCTATGTCTACTTCGTCTATTTGTATTTGTGTTTACTTTCCCTTCTACTGTTGCAGAATAACATTATTTTTGTTTTACTGAGTTTCAAAGATGGTCTGTTTTTGTCAAACCATCTTTTTAATTTGTTCGTTATGTGTGAGACTGTATAGTTTAGAGTAAATCTCCCATTTCTAATAAGGGCTTCTGCAAAATAAATGCATTAGTTTTCCCTACAGTGGAAGAGTCTTTTGGGGGTGCAAGGGAGGCCCCAGCTGTGTTGTTCTCTGAGAGGAGGCTCTCTTTAAGAACCTCAGGCTTCAATTATATCTACATTCATTAGATCAACATTAATAGTGATAAACAGTTGAATGTGACACAATAGCTGTGACTAATAGAATCCATTCGACCTTCAACCTGTAATGTGTTCCATTACAACCACACAATTAAACACCTTGGTCTTGGTTTAATTGGCAAAGCACTGCAGGGATCAACTCTGTGGTTTGTAATTTCACCCCGACCACACGTCCATAAGAGGTCGTATATCTTTGCTCCAACTTAAGCTGCCCCACACAGGTGTTTGGCCTCGGGTGAGGTCCAGGCCAGAAAAATGTTAAGCGTCCTTGATGTTAAGCTCCTGGACCAAAATGGCCGATCTTAGAAAAATGATATAATCCTTTAGTTAGTGTAACAAAAGCCAAAAATAACCTTTGGTCTGCTTTTTTTTCATCATTGAAAGGACTCATGCTTAAAGTCAAGATCAGTGCCTGGTGGTTTCAGACATGTTGTCTCGTATTAGAATAAAAGTGTTCTTCTACATGGGTCAAGGGCCACGGCAATAATATCCTGTGGAATTGTTTGGCATTATTCAACCCTAGGATAAATAATCATCATGGCAAAATGAGTTTGAATAGTTCCACATCAGCTCACGATTTGTCATGCAGGCGCCTCCCTTCCAGTACGAAATCGTCAAAACCCTTTCCAGCTGACTTCAAAAAGAGGACATTTGAGAACTTCGGCGGCTGACAGGACCTTGTGGAGCGCGTTGGCTGTTGCCAACAGAACCTCGGTGCCTCTGTAATTCTGACCCCGCGTCAGCTCTGCCTTCCTCTCGGACTCATCACTCAATAGAAGAGCTTTGCCAAGGCTGCAAAGGACCATGACAGAGCGAGGCTGCCAACCAGGTCCGCAAAATCACTGCTCCCTTGACTGGCCTCCTAAAGAGAGAACATTGGAAGACTTATTCCCACTGAGGCTACGCCGTGTTTCCAAGTATCCATTAGGTCAGGGTCTCACTTGGGCGCACAGACTGGACATATAAAAGATTTGGCTACCAGCTGCAGTTCCTTTAAGTCGCTACTTCTCAATTATTTTCTGTCTCTAGGAGGCAGAAAACATTTCACTCTCCACCACGACTGTAAATAGTATCATTCCTCTTTAAAATTGTTAGTACACCTCTGCATAACATTGTATCCTTAGTAACATGAAAGACATTTAAAAAATTAAAAAATAAATACATATACATCAACTTGCAACAAACAATACATTTATAGATATTGTTTTAGAGTCTGTAACTAAAAAGATTGAAAGTGCATTAATTTTCATTAAATTAAAAAAAAATCTTAAAGGCCTACTGAAAGCCACTACTACCGACCACACAGTCTGATAGTTTATATATCAATGCTGAAATCTTAACATTGCAACACATGCCAATACGGCCGGGTTAACTTATAAAGTGCAATTTTAAATTTCCCGCTAAACTTCCGGTTGAAAATGTCTATGTATGATGACGTATGCGCGTGACGTCAATCGTTGAAACGGGAAGTATGCGGACACGTTGAATCCTATAAAAAAAACTCTGTTTTCATCTCAAAATTCCACAGTATTCTGGACATCTGTGTTGGTGAATCTTTTGCAATTTGTTTAATGAACAATGGAGACTGCAAAGAAGAAAGTTGTAGGTGGGATCGGTGTATTACAGCAACACAACCAGGAGGACTGAGAGATGGATAGCGGACGCGCTAGCCGCCGAACTCACCTTAACTTCCTCCGTCTCCGGGCCACCGACCGCATCTGTGATCGGGTGAAGTCCTTCGTCGCACCGTCGATCGCTGGAACGCAGGTGAGCACGGGTGTTGACGAGCAGATGAGGGCTGGCTGGCGTAGGTGGATAGCTAATGTTTTTAGCATAGCTCTGCGAGGTCCGGTTGCTGAGTTAGCTTCAATGGCGTCGTTAGCAACAGCATTGTTAAGCTTCGCCAGGCTAGAAAGCATTAACCGTGTAGTTACATGTCCATGGTTTAATAGTATTGTTGATTTTCTGTCTATCCTTCCAGTCAGGGGTTTATTTATTTTGTTTCTATATGCAGTTAAGCACGATGCTATCACATTAGCTCCGTAGCTAAAGTGTTTCGCCGATGTATTGTCGTGGAGATAAAAGTCACTGTGAATGTCCATTTCGCGTTCTCGACTCTCATTTTCAAGAGGATATAGTATCTGAGGTGGTTTAAAATACAAATCCGTGATCCACAATAGAAAAAGGAGAGAGTGTGGAATCCAGCCAGCTTGTACCTAAGTTACGGTCAGAGCGAAAAAAGATATGTCTTGCACTCCATTCTAGTCCTTCACTCTAACGTACCTCATCCGCAAATCTTTCATCCTCGCTCAAATTAATGGGGTAATCGTCGCTTTCTCGGTCCGAATCGCTCTCGCTGCATTGCAAACAATGGGGAAATGTGAGGAGCCTTTCAACTGTTGACGTCACGCTACTTCCGGTACAGGCAAGGCTTTTTTAATCAGCGACCAAAAGTTGCAACTTTATCGTCGATGTTCTCTACTAATTCCTTTCAGCAAAAATATGGCAATATCGCGAAATGATCAAGTATGACACATAGAATGGATCTGCTATCCCCGTTTAAATAAAAAAAATTCATTTCAGTAGGCCTTTAATTCCTTATTTTCAGACCATAGGGCGCACCGTATTATAAGGGGTCATATTATGATTTTTTTCTGAATGTAAAAGACTTCCTTGTGGTCTACATAACATGTAATGGTGGTTCTTTGGTCAAAATGTTGCATAGATGATGTTTTACAGATCATCTTCAAGTCGCTTTCTGATAGTCTCTTCAGGATGCACCGTTTTGTGGGCGGTCTTATTTACGTGCCTCCACTTCGACTGTGTCTTCCCCCCGTCATCTTTGTTGTAGCGGTGTAGCGTGCAAGGACGGGAGTGGAAGAAGTGTCAAAAGATGGCGCTAACTGTTTTAATGACATTCAGACTTTACTTCAATCAATAACGGAGCAGCATCTCCTCATCCGTGGCTCACTAGTGCAACAACAACAAGGCCGGAAATGTGTCCCGTGAAAAACCGTGTGACCAGAACTCTCTAATACCTAAAGTTCCTTGGGTGAATAATGTAAACTCACTACACCGGTATGTTTTAGTGCTTTCATGGCGAGTTTACTGACAGATATAAGTAAGAACTTTACACTACTTTATATTAGAAATGGCAACAGCGGAGGATGAATGCCGCATAACAAGAAGATAGAGGGAAAAAAAGAAGCTTATAGACTACGATCGGCACACGCGCAAATGTTCGGGAATTATGCAGATCCAATATACAGATCAGCAGATATCAGAAGGTAAGAAAAGTTGGTTTTGCATAATATTGTGAAACAAAACGGCAGATATTATGTCTGCTAATAGGTGCCATTTTGTGGTCCTTATACACACACCATAATAAGACCGTATGTTGATGCACAGTACGTCTGAATATGGTAGCTGTAATGCTCCGACAATCCATCAAGCGGTGCGGCGTCACAGCTTACCAAAGTCGTACTAAAACATTTTGACTGATTTTTGAGCGCTATGTGTAATGTTCTATATTCTCAGTGGAATATTTAAAGTTTTGGTGTTGTTTACTTGAGTCATATTGCAGTCTACACCTATCTCATCTACTGGTCACACTTATAATTACACCATGTACCAAATTAAATAGCTTCGAGGTCGGTAAGCACAACTAGAATTATTCCGTACATTAGGCGCACCGGGTTATAAGGTGCACTGTTGATTTTTGAGAAAATGAAAGGATTTTAAGTGTACCTTATAGTCCGAAAAATACGGTATGAAAATGTTTTGACCGACTTGAACAATTTGATACTTAAAAATAAAGTGAAATAAACTCAATAAATAATAATACACTCATATTGACAACAATATCAATTTAGGAGCAATGTTCCCTCTAATTGTTCATGTGTGTGAGCAAACACAAAAACTCCCTGAGCATTCAGTGGGGCATATGTGAGCAACATCACACGTGGCAATACCAGTAGCACACCTGTCTCAAACCAATCTTTTATAATAACACTCCAATGAGAGGAGTCCTTTTCATGAGATTATTTTGTTATATTAGTGATTTGGCCACTTGTAATGAAAATAAAAGAAAACTTGTTTTTCATAAGCTATGGATTTGTATTGTACAATATGTCTGGGTGGGGGTCCTGGCTTGGAAATCATTTGTACCCTTTCAGAGATCACATTTAGTTCCCCTTAAACATCCTCATGTTGCACAATGAAATGTAAGCATAGGATGAAGTGTGCATTCCTGTAACTTTCTCTTGTAACGGCATTCCATGATTAATATCAATAAATTAACATTAATAATAAATGACATAATAAGCACACGTATGACTGAGGAGTCATTGTGTAACTTTGTGCGGTGTTTGAGTTGTCCAACTTTTTGTGTGGCCATAAACGCACCAGTGGCTGAGTGGTATGCGTGTTGGTGACAAATGACAAGTTGGTTTTGGCCTGGTTTGTACGGCAGAAAATGACTAGTTTTCCGAGATAGAAGTTTTTTACTCATGTTCTTGGTGTGGTCAGGGCCGAATATAAACAGTTTTGCTCAATAAAGTGATCGATTTAATTCCTGTCCTCGAGGCATCTCGATAGACGTTACAATAATTGAACGGTGTTCAATTGAACGGTGTTGACAAACACCGTTAGGGCCGCTTGTTGTCACTGTCACTCAGAGTTGTATTGCAAAATTACACAGAATAAATGTGTTTATTTTGTTTAGAATTCAGATGGGATTTGATTTTGTGCGCGGCATATATTTGCTGTGCACAGAGGACGCTTGAGCAGTGCGCAATTGCGCAGGCGCACACCTTAGAGGGAACATTGTTTAGGAGCACAACATATAAAACACTTTAACCTACCAAAAATGAATATGGCGGTGTGCTGATTTTATTAATCAAAATTAGTATGTCAGGATTAATGGCTGCAATGAGCACGTTCTGTAGTGCACAGCTTTTCAAAGCGAGGTTTGAAGTATGATACTAATAGTGTTCTGTGGGGTCACAGTTGCCCGCCCTGGCATCACACTGCGCATTCCCCAGGTGGGCCCGCCGCACTGTTTGAAAGGCACTGCTTTAAGCGGAGACTGCAGCAAGACTTCAAAAACATCCAAATAATTCAAGTATCCATCCATCCATCCATTTT